>NC_052350.1:10654784-10730549 GCF_009727055.1 Benincasa hispida
ACGCTAATGTCGTACCATGTAACGGATCGGCAGTCCTATTGTAATAGGCTCTGATTTCTTAAAGCGATGACACTATTTCTTTCATAATATTCGACGCCACACCGAGATCAACATACCGTCTGCTATTTATAATGCACTCATTCTGTATATATTAAACGAAGAGGCGCCTTCCCATTTCCTTTAAAACAGTCCCAGTTAATGTGATTCTTATCAGACATTCATTAACTTATAAATTAATACCAAATTATTAATTTATAATATTTTTTCCTCTTACTAGCTATACATTCATATTTATATCTAATTTCTTCCAAATTAATGTATCTCATACATAAAGTTTATTATATCATATTTAATTAAACTCATTCAAATTAATATCATATATTAATCGAATTCCTTCTTATCAATTGAACATGTCAAATTGACCCAAAAACTGACTCTCAACTTGTATCCAAGCTACCAAGGAACCTTTATGAACCTATGGCTCGAAGCTCTAACGATACATGAATAAGCTTGGAACTAAAACTCTTTTAGTCACGATATCCACCATCTGTAACTTGTCAGACATTCCACTAAAAGACCGACCAGTTGAACTCTTTCTTGCTATAGATGTATTTCCTATGTCCAATTGGATATAATCCAATCATTAGTACGATGAACCCTTCATAGATGCTTCGTAATTACAACAAGCCAATTAACCGTTTTGCCCTGTAATTAACGATCTTCCTTCTTAAGTACATTGATCCCTCTAAAATTGAATTAATACAACATAGTACTACTTATGTTGAACACCTCTTGGGCCATGAGAAGGTGGTGGCGCCAACATCGTTCAAGGCCCTTGAAATCGCCCTTAAGGAAGCTATTCCTATCTACTTACCTGCCTCGGGGAAGGAGTGAATTTCATCTTGTTGTAGCTGAGTTCTAGCTCCCAAATCGACGGAATCCTCAAAATGGGTAGTTTAAGTCGACGTTCTGGCCCACTCGCTACCCATGCCAAATCAACAGGACTACCCTAAATGGCAGGAGTTCCCAACTTCACTCAGGATTGAGGTGATGTTACCTAGGTATCCTAGTGAAGATGAAGTCCAGTTATAACAGCTGTTATATCACGAGACGTTAACACTTCGTGGTCAGTCTTATACAAAAAATCGTTTGTTATAAGGATGCCCCGCTTGCATGTCCCCTGCACGGAAATGCATCAGGACGGATCACTTGTGACAAGTCACAACACTTGTGATCATTCCACAAAGCGGACCACATCCGTAGCGTTCACAGGATAAAGGTTTCCCTTCTACTATATCCATATACTACAGACCATTTTGGTTATCAACTTCAAGACTGATCCACTTGATAATGTCAACACTAACATGGCTTGAGTCCACATTGCAGAAACCAGGGATTTTTATGTTTTATTGGTTTGTGGTAAAAAAGTACTACCAATATGTGCGAAATATCCAAGTACAACTGTAAGTAAATACCTATCTCTATCATAATACTATTACCAGAATTCATACAATCTGATTCTGGCGTACTTTAAAAAAAGTTTATTACAGACAAACGTACTGACACATTAGTACGTTGATCAAGAGCAAACACCTCAATAGTTGACTTGTCCACAGATGGTTCATAATCCTGATCATTCCGTGTAGGGGACATTGCGAACGGAGGCGTCCATTCCCCCCCTCACTAGCCAGCCTTTCCGACTCAGCAGCACCCTCACACTCCGTCTCGCCAAGCCATTAGGATTTTAAACCGGAAGTTTTATAGATCGAAGGAGTACTTTCGAATTATTATAACACTTTTCACCTCCAACAGAGAAGAATCATCCTCACGAGTATCTCCAACCCTTTCGCCAAAGGATGGACCTCTAATGTTGGAATAGTGATCACTAACAGATTACGTGTCACAGCAGAGAAGAAACGTACATGGATACGCATAATCCACTCTGAAATCAAATATTTTAATTAGAACGAAAAAGAAATGCCTAAATCAACAGAAAAAATGGCGTTTCATGACTACCTTTGAAGAACACTTAAAGCTTTGATTTCAGCTGCAAATCTCCAATAGGATTCTTATTGTAGGACGACCCCAAGATTTACCCTACTATCATCTAGAGCTCAAGATTGATGTAGGTGACTTACAAATAAGGCATGGAATTAAGGGAATATTGGAGAAGCTCACAGCAACAACCATGAGAAGCAACACATACTTCTTCTCATCCAAAATTTCTCAACAATTTGGTCCAGTTGCCCTACCTCCAAACATAATCTTCTAATATGTAGACATTCATGCAAAGAAGCTGCTGCATGAGATGTCACCACCTCACTCTTAGGAGTTATGAAGAGGTTAAAGTGGGTTGTTGGCGAGCTAGTTCAGAAGTAAATGGAAAACAAATTTTCTAATTTGGTGTTTTTCTTTTTTCTTTTTCCAAAAAAATTGATTTTCAAAAATCAATATTGTTTAATAAAAACTGAAAATATTATTTATTTTACAAAATTAATTTACATAATTTAATTTTCTTCTTTAATAAATATAATAAAATAATTATTTTAAACAATTTTAATAATTCTAATAATTTAATAACAAATATTAAATTAAATTTTTAACACAATTCCATCTTCAAATATTTAATATCCATATTTAAATATTATTTTCCAAATTTATTTAATTCTAATTTGAACACTTCAAATTAACTTATCATGCTATTCTCGAGCTTATCCATTTACGAGCTAGTAGGGGGACCTCGCGGACCTACAGATCATGGGCTCCAACGATCCGAGATTAATCGGCTAAACTCATTAGACCGATCTAACCCCCATTTGTTAACTAATGGGTGATTCTACTAAAGCTCATAGTTGAACTCCCCTCATTGTAGATATATTATGTCCACTCGATATAACCCTGATTAGTAAGTTAACCCTTCATAGGTTACTCGTAATAACGGCTGGGTCGAATCTCTATTTTACCCCTGAAATTACCTCTTATTCCTTAAGTTCCACTGATCCCCTAATGAACAATTGATTTGTGATCCAATCAACAAATCGAATCCCTCTCAGGCCATGATTGGATGAGGCCTCTTATTCAAGACCCAGAATCAACACTTGAAGGGAACAATCTCTCTACTAACCCTAATCGGGTAGGAGTGAATTCCCTCTTGCACCTTATGTTTTCAGCTATTCATCCGATCTTATCCCCAAAATGGTAAGCTTATTGAGCAAAGGCAATTGGTTTATTCTCACCATTTGCAGATTAAAGGATCAATCCCGAACAAACAGGAGTTCATAATTAGCTCAGGATTAAGGTTAAGTACCTAGGTCATCGCTTTGAAATAGTCAATCATAAATTGTAAACAACGTTATAAAGTAAGAGTGACAGGTTTCGTGGTCCGATCTTGCACAAAACTTATTTGCACAGGACACCCCCACTCCTCATGTCTCAACATGCACGAATTAAGATCACTTCGTATGTAGCACTTTACAACTCTTTGTAACAACTACATACTAGGCCACATCCAATAGTGTTACCATAATAAGGTACCCAACCTTATTCATATACAATAGATCATTTTGACTATTTACTCGAACTTGATCCACTTGTATGTCTCCACATAAAGTTCAAGTACTCATATAATATTCAAGGGACTTAGGTTTATTGGATTTCTAAAAAAAAAACAATATATTCAACAACAACTTTACCGAATTCTCATAATAAGTTCTAATGTTTACAAACCACGAGTTTTATGACATAAAACCCAACACATAGGTAACATGACCTCAGTCCTGAGTGAGTTGGGAACTCCTGCCATTGAGGATGGTCCTTTGATTTGTATGGGTGCGAGTTGCCAGGTTGCCGATTCAAACCTACCATTTTGAGGATTCGTCTGATTTGGGGGTTGGGAACTTAGCTACACAAGATGGAATTCATTCATTCCCCTAGATAGGGACAAGTAGATAGATAGCTCCCTTAAGGGCTGATTCCAAGGCTTGAACGATGTGGTGCCACACACATTCTCTTGGCTCGAGAGGCGTTCACACATAGTTGGACTATGTTGTATTGTTCATTAGAGGAATCAGTGGTACTTAAGGAGTGAGATGTAACTACAGAGGCAAAACGATAAATTGGCCCAACTGTACTTACGAGCATCTGTGAAGGGTCATCGTACTCATGATTGGTTATATTTGATGGACACAAAAATATATTTGTGGTAAGGAGAGTTCAACTGTTGGTCTTTAGTGGAATGCCTGGCAGTTAACGAATGGTGGATCTCGTGGCTAAAGAGTTTAGTTAGCTATTCACGTACTGTTGGAGCTTCGAGCCACAAGTCCATTAGGTCCTCTGAGTAGCTTGGATAAAGTCGAGAATCAGTTTTGGGTCAGTTTGTAATGTTCAAATTGACAAGAGAGAGTTTGATTATATATGATATAATTGGACTAGTTAATTATATATAATATAATTGACTAAATGTATGAGATACATTAATTATAGAAGAAATTAGATATAAATATGATTTATATCAAGTGGAGGAGAAATTACTATAGTATATATGTGATATCAAACTATAGGGTAAGAATATAATATGATTACATTCATTAATTATTAAATTGGTTAATTATGAAATAATTGGCCATTTTATTCTCCTCAATCATGCGTTAGTGGGAGGCAGCCGCATTCGATTATGGTAACCGATGAATAAAATGAAAATTGTTTTCATTTGGAAAAAGGTTCGAAAATTCGCAATCGATGTGAAAACGTAAACGATCGCCTAGCTTGAGAGCCTATACGATAGTTGCTCATCGTCTAAACAATTGCATGACTTTCCCTAAATGATTGCTTAGTTTTCCTAAATGATCTCATAGCATTCCGCGTTTTCTAAATGATCATCTACCTTTTATTAAACTATCACTTAGTAAAACCTACACGATCGTGTAACTTCATCTAAACGATAAGTACCCTTGCTATACGATAGCTCTTTTTCTCCCACTTGCTTATCGTCTACACGATCTGTCTTTTCTCCTACCTCTACCAAATTCACCAAAGACCACAGTTTGGATTCTCACTCTAAGAATACCAAGGGCTCTAATTGGTGGTGCCGTCCCCACTATTTACTTGTTCGTGTAGACGATCGTGCTGGCGCAACCGACTGATTTGCTGGGCGATAGAATTCGCATAGAGGTTCTTTTACTGCTTCTGAGTTCGATGTTTGAAGAGAGTCTTCAACTGGTATGAGACTCTTTCCCTTGTGTTTTATTGTTCGATGCATGCCGTTAGTGTTAATTTGCATAACTATCTGTTAGAATGTATATGTTGTATTTCAGTCACAATGAAAATAGAAAGATCCAAACGTGCTCATGGATGCTCTTTATTAAGAATTCCTTCAGGATCCATTATTTCAAATATTTAGATATTTAAATGGCTGAAAACGCAAGGCAAAAGTTTCTTCAAGTACTTATCTTTGGCAATTAAATTTGGTCACATAAGTCTGAATAGGATTAAGAAAAAGGTTAAAAGTGTTCATATAAATAATTTAGAAGACAATCTTTTAACACTATGTGTGTCTTATCTTGGAGATAAGATGACCAAAAATTTTTTTTATAAGAAAAAGTCTTAAAGAGCTAAAGAACCTTTAGAGCTTAGATCTTTATGGTTTGATGAATGTCAAGGTACAAGAAGAGTATGCATATTTCATCGATTTTAGTGATGATTATTCAAAGTACAAAGACATAAGTTTAAAACACTTGAAAAGTTCAAGGTGTATAGTAACTTATTAGGTAAAATAATTAAGATACTTCAATCAAATTGAGGTGGAGAGTACAAAAAATATGAGATTCCTAGGGCTAGAGCATGGAATCCATTAATAAGTCTCTACACCTAGTGCCTCGGCAGAACGGTGTATTGGGAAGAAAAACAGAACCTTGTTAGACATGGTTCGGTTGACAGATGAGCTTTTGCTTAGTTGCCTAAATCGTTTTAGGGATACACAGTAGTGACTTTTATATACTCTTTTGAACAATATTCCGTTAAAAGTGTTTTCTAATACTCCATATGAGATGTGGAGAGGTCATAAAAGTTGCTCATGACAAATAAAGGTTATTTACATATTTCAAAATTTGGGAAAGAGCGACACATTTATTAGTGTTGAATCCTATGGTATTGATGTTGGGGTTGATGCCCTAAACTCTCATTGGGTTCTGTAGTTTGTAAACACCTGTATTGAACAAACGCTTGTGATGTAATAATATGGGATATTTTTTTCACTGTTATCTATGAAACATGAGATGTTTTATTTGCATTTACCATAAACCAATAAACTAAGATCCCTGGTTGTCGTTGTAACATAAGCATGTATGTGGAGTCATACAAGTGGATCATGCCTTAAATGATAACCAAAATGGTCTGTAGTATATGGATATAGGAGGGAAACCTTATCCTGGTGACACAATGGATGCGACCCGCTTTGTAGATAGTTACAAGTGTTGTGACGTGCTACAGATGGTCTGATCCTGATCATTCATGTAGAGACATGCGAGCGGGGGTGTCCTATACAAAGGAGTTTATATAAGATCGAACCACAATATGTTTAGTCTTGTTATATCACACCATTACATGACAAATTCACTAGGATGACCATAGGTAACATGACCTTAATCCTGATTGAGTTGGGAACTCCTGCCTTTGACGACGGTCCTTTGATTTGCATGGGTGCGAGTGGCCAGATTGCCAACTCAAACCTACCACTTTGGGAATTCGTCTGATTGGGGAGCTAGAAACTCAGCTACACAAGATGGAATTCACTTCTTCTCCGTAGCAGGGGTAAGTAGAAAGATTGCTCCCTAAGGGCTGATTCTGGGGCTTGAACAATGTGGCGTCACACACCTTCTCATGGCTCGAGAGGTGTCCACTCATGTAGGACTATGATGTATTGTTCATTAGAGGGACAGTGGTACTTAAGGAGTTAGATGTAACTACAGGGGCAAAACGGTAAATTGGCCCCATCTATACTTATGAGTATCTGTGAAGGGTTATTGTATTGTTGACTAGTTATATCTGATGGACACAAAAATATATCTATGGTGAGAAGAGTGCAACTTTCAGTATTTAGTTGAGTACCCGACAGTTAACGGATGGTGGATCTCGTGGCTAAGCAGTTTAGTCAGCTATTCACGTACCGTAGGAGTTTCAAGCTACAGGTCCATAAGGTCCTCTTTGTAGCTTAATGGATTCAAGTTGAGAATCAGTTTTTGGGTCAGTTTGAAATGTTCAAATTGACAAGAGGGAGTTTGATTATATATGATATGATTAAACTAGTTCAATTATATATGATATAGTGTACATGATGTTTGAGATACATTAATTGGAGGAAATGAATATAAATATGATTTATATCAAGTAAAGGAGAAAATGACTATGGTTTAAATGTTGCATATGATGTGATATTAAAACTATAGGTTATAAATATAATATGATAAGTTAGTTATTATATTTATTTATAATTAAAACAATTATGAAAAAATTGTTGGTGGTTTTTCCATAACCATGCTTGAAAGTGGAAGGTTGTATTCAGTTTTCATAACTGAAGGATAAAATGAAAAATGTTTTCATTTTGGAAAAGAATCATTGCATCACATTATTTTTAGTACACTGCCTATCGTTTAGTTCACGAGAGACTACACGACAACTCAAAGTGTTTGTCTAAACGATCGTGTACACGATGTTGTCTAAACGATCGTGCTATCTTTTACTAAGCGATCGGGCGCCTAAGTGAGCTTCTCTAAACGATTGTGTAAACGATCATACCTGATTACCTAAACGATCATGTACCTTTACTAAATGATCAAGCACAAGTCTATACGATAGACACATTACTCTTTGCTTGGTCGTTGAGTGCGATCGTTGTTTCCTTATTCCCTCTATCAAATCCAACAGAGCCCACACCACCTGGATTCTCGCTCCAAGAATACCAAGGTCACTGGGTGGTGGTGTCTAAGAGGCTGCTTATTCGTGGAGAAGACTGTTCTTGTGATAAGCGACAACGAGAGATTTGGATAGACGATTGCAGCGACAAGGAGAGGTTGCTGGTCCTAGTTCTTTACGAGAGCGAGAGAAAAATAGAAGAAGAGTTCTTCAAAGGTAAGTCTTTCATTCTTTTGTATTTAATTTATGAAAGCATGTCGTAGTTTATTCTGAAATGCATAACTAGTTGGTATGTTTGGGAATGCTTGTAATTTTGTCACAATGAATTTGAGAACGATCTTGCTTCCGCTCATAGGTTCTCTTTGATAAGAGATCCTTCAATTGAAACATTGTTTAAACAGTATTCCTATCTGTAGGCTACCCAAAAACAATATACTTCTTCAACCCAGGAAAAATCAAGTGTTTATAATTGACAAATGCTGGTTTACTTGAAGAAGTACACATAAGAGATCATCAAGTATTGTATCAAGTTTCCATAATAACAATAGAAAATCAACAAGAGTTATTGATTAAGCTGACCCTATGAAAAAGGTTGTTAAGATAGGTCAGATGCATTTTTCTCAAAGAGTTGAGAGTGCCTCGTGAAGGAAATCAGATCTGAGATTTTCGTGAGTAGCGGAAGCAAGACTATTCCAAATTACAATCATGAATCAACAAATCATTTACAGTCGACTTCAAACAAACGGTTATACAATTATACAGAGAAATTACAGCATGAATAAACTCCAATGCATAGAAAGACAAACTCTACGTATATCAACAGAATCGTCTCCACACTCCGTTGCACACGAATGATGGAACAACAGTAGCCTCGAACGCTTAATCTATATGACCATAACACTACACGAACACAGCACGAACACTTAGTGCTCGTCCTTAACGATCTGCTCGGTCACGAACTCCTCTGCAACATGAACGGCATCCACAGCACCACGAACAATCTCCATACGATGTCGAGTTGAGTCTGACACCACCAACAAGGCGACCTTGGTATTCTCGGTGTGAGAATCTAGAGGGTGGGCTCTGTTCAGACTGGGTATGAGGCAGACGAACGGAGGACACAACGATCGCATACACGACTGGGCAAGTGGGAGAAGTCGGAGACCTATCATATAGGTCGATGCCCAATCGTTTAGCAAAAACTATGCTATCGTTTGAGCTCGTCTGTCGCCTACAAACTCTACACATCGTTTACCTTGGGCCAGCGATTGTCTAGCATAGCTATGCGATCGTTTAGTAAACACTGCACGATCGTTTAGCTCGGCCAGCCATCGTTTAGTAAATCTTTATTTACTTGACGACTTTCGTGAGTTTCTTTTCGCGGAGAGAAAACTCAAATTCCTTTCAAACTTTTTAAAAAACTTCTTTTTCAAAATAGGAAACCATTTTCCTTTTAAAGTCACGGTTACCATGGTCCAATAACCACCCACTACTTTGGTTATTGAAAAGAAAAAGAATGAATTATTTAATAATTAATATTATTATAAACATAAATGATAACCAACTTATCATGCTATATTTATAACCTATAGTTTTAATATTTCATCTCATGAAACATACAAACCATAGTTCTTTTTCTATTCCATAGTACTTAATGTAAATCTCATGGTATTTAATGTACCACTGATCCCATGGTACTTAATGTATCACTGATCCCTCTAATGAACATCCTACTATGATTGAGTCTTATTTTCCAAAGAAAAGCTGTGGCCACTATGTTCAAGCCCCGGAATCAGCCTTTAAGGAAGCAATCTCTCTGCTTATCCCTGCTTCAGGAAAGGAGTGAATTCCATCTTGTGGATTGAGTTCTCAGCTCCTAGATCAGACAAGTCCCCAAAAAGGTAGGCATGTTGAGTTGAAAATTTGGCCACTCTCACCCATACTAATCAAAGGACCGCCTTCAAAGGCAAGAGTTCACAAAACACTCGGGATTAAGGTCGTGTCACCTATGGTCATTTAGGTGAGATGCAAGTCTCTAGTATCAACGACGTTATATACAGAGTCTAGTCATTTGGTGGCTCAGGTCTTATACAAACTCTTTGTATAGGATACCCCCGCTCCACATCTCCACATGAATGGTCAGAATCTACCTTCTATAGTAGTTTACAATACTTGCAAACCTCTATAAAGCGAGTCGTATCCATAGCACCACCAGGATCAGGTATCCCACCTTAATCCTTATACTACAGACCGATTTAGGTTATCACTTAAGGCATGATCCACTTGTATATCACATATACATGCTTAAGTTCACATAAGATAACCAAGGAGCTTTGTTTATTGGATATGAGTAAATGTCAGAATTAAATAACACTTATTTTATTCATTGAACAATGTGTATCTTTACAAAACAACGAGACTTCGGGAGAATTAGGACACCAATCCCAACACCTCGATATAGTGGAAGGGTTGTGTGACAACTTAGCCATAACATTGATTTAGTATAAAATCAAGTCATCAATACTTGGTGATAGCGTTGAGAATAAAAAATGTTGAGAGTATAAGATGCATTCCATATTTTTAGTAATTAGAAGTCTACTGCATACTGATATGTTTATGGAGGTCCTCTCGGCTAAAGTGTTTGAGGGGCACCTAGTGAATCTAGGACTACGAATTATATGATTTAGGGCAAGTAGAAGAAAAATCCCATGGGTATTTGATACCTAAGGTATATGATACAATAAAGGCAAACCAGGGGTATATGATGTCCTAGTTTTTTGTATTTCTCTTTAAAAACTCAAAACTCAACATTATGTATACATATGTGTGTTATCACTGGAGTTTTAGTCCAAGTGGGAGTTTTTTGGGTTTTATTTTCTAAAACTCGTGGTTTGTAAACAATAAACTTATTATGTTGATCAATAAAGGTTTTTTTTGAAGTACTGATTCAATAAATTTATTATTGAATGTATGAATTGCTCATTTTGTTTAAGAAATAATCGAAATCCAATATACTAAAGATCCATGGCTATTACATGAGTACTTGAACTTTATGTGGAGATATAAGAGCGGATTAAGTTTGAGTAAATAGCCAAAACGGTCTATAGTATACGAATAAGGTTAGGTACCTTATTTTGGTAACACTAATGGATGCGGCCCACTTTGTAGATATTACAATTGTTGTAAAGTGCTACAAACGACATTTTCCTAATTTGTTCATGTGGAGACATGCGAGTGGGGGCGTGCTATGCAAAGAGTTTGTATAAGATCAGACCAAGAAATTAGTCACTCTTACCTTATAATATTGTTTACTATTTAAGACTGACTATTTCAAAGCGATGAGCTAGGTAACTTAACCTTAATCTTGAGCTAACTATGAACTCCTATTTATTCCGGGATTATCCTTAGATTTTCATCGATGAGGGTCGACTCAACAGTGTCGGCTCAATAAGCCTCCCATTTCAGGGGTAAGATCAGGTAGATAGCTTGGAACATAGGGTGCAAGATGGAATTCCCTCATACCTCTTTTTAAGGATAGTAGAAAGGTTGTTCCCTTAAGTGCCAACTCTGAGTCTTGAACAAGAGGCCTCAACCTCTTCTTGGCCCGAGAGGGACTTGGTTTGCTGATTGGATCAGAAGCTAATTGTTCATTAGAGGATCAGTGGGACCTAAGGAACAAGATGTAATCTCGAGGATAAAACAACTATTAACCCAACCATTATTACGAACAACCTATGAAGGGTTAATGTACTAATTATGGTTAAATCGAGTAGATACAATTATATCTACAGTGAGAGGAGTGAAACTACTGGCCTTTAGTAGGTAACTCGGTAGTTAACGAATGATGGTTAATTAGGTTAAAGAGTTTAGCTGATTAATCTCGGATCGTTGGAGCCCATGATCTGTAGGTCCATTAGGTCCCCCTACTAGCTCACAAACGAATTTGACTTTAGAATAACGTGATGAGAGAATTTGAAACGTTCAAATTCGAGTTGAGGGAATTATTAATTATATGTGATATGATTAAATGTTTAATTATCGAATTAAATGAAGTTGGAGAATTGGATAATATTTGAATTTGATTGAAATATTAATTAAATGAATAGAGATTCATGTTTGTGAAATTTTGGACTTGGAAAGTATTCTAAGGTCAGTTTAGGCTTAAATTCAAGATTTTAAGTTGTTTATGAATCCTTACAGGATCAGGGTTTGGGGAGATCTCAGGAAGGGCACCAGAGGCTTGGGAAAAATAATTCTACTAGGTAATTGTGAGTGACTATTTTTAAAAAGAAACTCTTGATTTAGTAAAGTTTTAGAAATTATGTTCTATGCTTTGAGTCATTTAAAACTCTAGTTTGAATGTTGAGCTAGGATTCCCAAAAGAAAGTTCCAATGCATGAAACCTAGTACAAAGACGAGAGCTCTACGTGCACGTATCACGAGTGCTATGCATTCACTTAGTTCCGAATTAGCACTAAGGCTAAGTGTATTGCGTTGATTCCACCTCAATAAATGACTGTGTGTGTATGGTTCCACTGATAACTTGTAGAAATACAAGTTATTTGTATTGCCTTATCTAGATATTACGGCTAAAAGAGGATAAATATGTGCCAATTGTATGAAAATTAACTCAGATATACAAAAATTATGAATTATCGCAATTACACCCACTGACATCATTAAGATGGAAGAAAAGGAGAATTCTACTATGTTTTGCAGGCAAGCAAGTCACCGCTTGCGTTCAAGGCTCAAGGAGAACTGACCAACGCATCTCTGTCACATTGCATCTGCCAATCAACACTGAAAAGATGATTAACACAATGACGGTGCAGTGCGACAGTCGCTCCCAAGCTGACTTTCAACTGCATGCGGTAATAAATAAAACATCGCATGCGAACACTCGATCGAAAGATGCAGCGGAGCAAAGCAAAAGCGGAGGATTGTGACACGTGTACAACTAATGGTTGTGCAGATTCGACGGTCTAATTGCATAACAGAAGGAATAATATCCCTCCATCTTTGGAATTTTCATAACCAAAAAGTGGGGACCATAAGGTCGGAGTCAAAGATCCTCACCTATAAATACCCCATAGATTTCAGAGAAAACGTATGCTACTTGTTTTGGGGCTAATTACTGCCAAAATGTTGAGAGAAAGGCTGAGCTGAGTGCTTAACTGAAGAAATTCGGGAAGAAGAAGAGACAAGACCGGGAGGTGAGTCTCAGATCTACTCTGCCAAATACCCACCGAGAAGCTTTGTGTTTAGAACACTGCTACAGGTTAAGCAAGCCTGAGAGGGAAGCTCATCCCACCATCCGATCCATCCAAGCCGGCAAGTAGATCTCCATCCAAACCAGTGCCGAGACGTTGGCGCTATTTGTTTCTATTCTATCTCTTTTCATCATTGTAGTTCATATTCTTTATCTCTTTATTCACACACCATGTATCAAACGCTAAATAGATATATTAAATGTTTCAATCGCTTTCATATTCCATTTTCTGTCTACTTCCGTTCCTCCGTTAATCACTTTCTCCATGATGTCTTCTTAATCCCTTGATAGTTAGTATGAATTAAACGAGTACTTAATCTGTGTTAAAGAGATAAAATGTGTTTAGCTAAAGCATGCTAGACGACATTTTCATCTATGAGAGTAGAAGTGAAGATGTCATTCTGATCTATCGAGAGAAGGTTGGAAGAATGCGTTATTTAAAGTGAGTAGTACTTCTAGACATGGAAGCAACCTTGCGTTCATTACGTATGTCTCTGTTTCACCACAGACATGTGGGAACGCGGCCGATCACTAAAAGGTGTACACCAAGAGAAAATCGGAACCGTGTTTATAGCTTCAACACAATTAAGAATTTGCGATGTTTATATTATTTATCTTTCTCTTTCTGCTTTGTACACAAGACTTGCCGCCACATTCCACGTTCTTTGCATAACCTTCACAGCCAGCCTAGACCCCAGCATTTTGTATCATGAAGCCTGTATCTTGTACCATCTAGCTTAGGTTTACTACACTTTATTTTATTATTGCACTTTTATTGCTTTCCTTTACTTTATTGTAATCTTACATTCTTGTACACAAACTATACTTTTAAAGATTGAAAAACCTGGTTGCAAGTATCATAAACATAACGCAATAACCTCAAACAGTCCCTGTGTTCGACCTCGGATCATACCGAGAAACTTGCGGTGGAATTATACTTGGTTCCAACGTAAGAAAAATTGTGACAACGCATAGAATACTACAAGAACATCAATAAATAATGCATATCTAGAAGTAGTATTACATGAAGTGAGTTAAGCCAGGTCATTATTGCATATCAACAGGCTTGAACCGTGCGTGCATATCATCGCATAAATACCAGCGTGCATATCACCTTACACGGTTCACTCTTTTTCCTTTCCCTTAGAGTGCACCTCTTACGTACACCCTAGGTCCTTTCTATGAATGTACAAAAACTTGATGCGTGGAAAATGGAGAGTAAATATGCGTGCATCTTATGCTATGTATTGATCTCTATGCGTCAAAGATCATGCGTTGAACTGAAGAATATGCGTTAATCGTGTATGCAATGATCATTTGTTCCTATCACAAGTTTTCTTTCTCTCTCACCAAGTATAACGAGATCGCAAATTTCTCGGGGTGATTCGAGATCGAACTCAGGGACTCGTAACTAAATGTTGCGAAGCAATGTGTTTACAGAGATGAATAAAAGAATGAGGAAGTTAAAAGACTATGCGCTACTCCTACTCCTAACTAAACAAATTGAGCAATGGAAGTATGACTATGAGAATTGGTAGAGATGCAGCAACTGTTAATGCGTAATAAGATGCATGAAAAAATAGATAAAATGAAGGGGATAAATTCACCGCATTATTAAGCTTGATCGCAAGGGTAATCCCAGCTAACACAAGTTATGTGATCATGCTATACACATATATATGCATGCGATGCATATGCAAAACAGTCGAGAGAACTTATTTCTAAGTTTCTATTCTTGCTTATACACGCATAAGACAAGATGACCGCATACCACCATTCCTATTTATAGGGTGCATGGGATGTGTAAATAGCAGATAGAACTTATGTCTAAGTTTTTACTCTTGCTTATGCGATCTAATCCAACTTTCTCAAGCCTAGATTCTAATTCGACTCTCTTAAGCCTAGATTCTATCTTTAGACTAGTCTCTTGAGTACATCCAAAGGGTGAATGACGTACACATAAGACAAGATGATCACATAAAGCATGGTTGTGTTGAACATAAGATTATTCCTATCTCTAGAAACACTGCTTACTTTGCTTAGTGAGTTCCACTACTTACCCTATCGGGCAGTTAGTCGCTGCTGATCAGCTCATAGACAAGCATTCCGATCGTTCATAGACAAGCATTGCTATAGCCTCACACTAAGCAAAGAGGATTAACTCACTATACTCGTGCAATGCACACCTCTCGATAGTTTGTTAAATTCTTCATATGTCTATGCTGCATGATTGAGTATGCGATAACTCTTGCAATCTTTACTTAGTTCGTTGCAATGAAAGTAAGAGATGATAAAAAAGAAGTTAATGAAGATGGAGTCGAAGGAAATAAAGAGATGCATTGATTACAAAATGTATTAATGTTTTAAGCCAAAATGTAATACAATACAGAGATAGAAGAAAGGTGGAGGGCTAGACGTAGTCAATCTCTTGCTTCCATTAGATGTGTGTCAAGGCTGCTGGTGGTGCCATGGACAGGCGGTGGAGTAGTCTCTCTTGAGATCTATCTCCGACAAAGCTCTGGTCGTCACTTGGAATGGGTTGAAGGAATGAAAAACTCTTAATGTTTTCTCATGCTCTCATCTGTGATCACAAGGATCTGCCTTAAGGCAGAAGCTCAAATGCTTTGAATTTGGGCTCTAAGGCTCTATTTATAGAGCTCAATCGCCGACAACATTGATGGTCCCGCTTTGAATCTCTGTCACTAATGGCGCGATGATCCCGCTTTGAATCTTTGCCACTAATGGCGCGGTAGGTGAAATGTCAACATCACCTTTTTTATACTCCCAAGGTATGCGTTCATGCTCATTTTTGCCGAAGTACCATCGCATTCCACCAACCTTGCGATCACCCTTCTATCATGCTTATTACTTTGTTGCTGCAACATCCATGCGATGAACGTATGTGATCGATAGCCACAACATCCATGCGATGAACGTATGCGATCACCCTTGCGATGGTTTAGGATTCACTGCATGTGATCGATTCTTGCGATAGCTACAAAAAAGACATTTTGACACAGAATAACACACAATATTGGGTTAGCAGAGATTTCCTTTGCTGATCGATACAAGCTCACTTTTCACATGAATTCTTAGTATAATTGTTGCATATTCTACCTGTTAGCCTCATAATTCTAAATAAAAGGTTACAGTAACTTGTATTTCTACCAACTATCACCTCTCTATGAATGTAGGGACGGGTACCTCTTTTGTATACATGGTTATGCATACACCTCTTTCATATACATATAACCCACTGAATGTGTACCTCTTATATACATATTGTTATGTATACACCTCTTTCGTATACACATAACGCACTGAATGTGTACCTCTTTCGTATACATGGTTTATGTATACACCTCTTTCGTATACACATAACGCACTGAATGTGTACCTCTTTCGTATACATGGTTATGTATACACCTCTTTCGTACACATGGTTATGTATACACTTCTTTCGTATACACATAACCCACTGAGTGTGTACCTCTTTCGTACTCATGGTTATGTATACACCTCTTTCGGATACACATAACCCATTGAGTATGTACCTCTTTCGTACACATGGTTATGTATACATCTCTTTCGTATACACATAACCCACTGAGTGTGTACCTCTTTCATGCACATGGTTATGTTTACAACTCTTTCGTATACATATAATGCACTGAGTGTGTACCTCTTTCATACACCCCAGATCCTCTCTATGAATGTAGGGATGCATACTTCTTTCGTACACATGGTTATGTATACATCTCTTTCGTATACACATAACCCACTGAGCGTGCATCTCTTACGTACACCCCCAGTACCCTCTAGGTGTGTATCACTTTCATATACACCAGCCCTAGTACATCTCTTTCATGTACTAGCGCCCTCGGACATACATCACTTTCATGCAATCACATAATCTGGAAAGGAAAAGAGATTACATTTAACTTCATATTACATATAACATTCACATAATCATGAGTCCTCTAAAATCTCCTCATCGAGGTCATGTTAAGTAACCTCAATGTACGTGTTTAATCTAGTTTTAATGGTTCAACTCTAGTACATCACTTTCATGCACTAACTCATGTAAACAATCAAAGATTCGAAATTTCATAATACATTATATATCCTACACACTTTCATAATAAATCGCATAAATATGTACATCAACAAATGCTTCAATTTTCACCTTGCTTTAAGACATTCCAGTAGTAGTGTCACTTAACTCATAATTTAGGGTCATGCTCAAAACATTCTCTCAATCTTCGGGACGTAATTCGCCAGAGATTGAGAGTTTGCAAAGAAATAAAAAAACTTACCGTTAGCAAACTATTTTGCCGAAGTCCCCAGTAATGGTGCCAAAAACTTGATGCTCGATTTTATGAAGTGAAAATGTGGATGATATGCATTGATGGAATTGCGTTGTGCACTCAAGTTTTCCCAGTAGAATCCAAGTGTAAATTCCTCTGAGTTTCCTGGTAAGTCCAGGGTCGAACACACGAACTTGTGAAAATAGATTGCGTTAATAATTTTTATGAAATCCTTGCGGTAACCAAGTAAATAAATTGTGGATTTTTTGTTTGACTGCATTGACAAGAAATAAATAAACAAATGCGGCGGAGTTAAGAAAAGACAGTTGCGTTGATAGATGCAATGATTATGCGATGAACGGGTTGAGAAGATCTTAAACTAGCGTTACTCGGGAATGCGTCAGACTATGCGATCATGTTACAACCATGCACAACAAGTAATTTTCCGATGTAAATGTGATGCTCCTAAGTTTAGGACGCATGTGTTGAATGCAAAAGTGTCCATAGAGCTTATCCCTAAGTCTCTACTCTTGTCCTATGCGATGATGCAAAATGCATGAAAGAAAGGTGACCACATACAATCATATCTTATCTCTAGAATGCATGTGATGCGTTGATAACAAATAGTGCTCATTCCTAAGCTCCTATCTCTTGATTATGTGTTCTAATCTGGTTCTTCTGAGCCTAGATTCTAACTTGACCTTCCCAAGTCTAGATCCTGTCCTTAGACTACCCTTCCGAGTATCTCTAATGGACGAATGAAGAATACATAATACAAGATAATCGCAAAGATGAAGATTCCCTAGTTGTGCTAGCTAAATGCTTCTCAACCCATTCAACTGATTTAGCGACTCATGCGTGAATAACAAAGAGTTAACAAATATAGAGAAGGAAATTCCATTTTTATAAATGAGTTGAGTACAAAATGACAATGGAAGTTAAAGGTAGAGAGCCTGGTAGCAATTCCTTGCTGACCGAGGCTTTTACACTGAAATCTCTATTCTATTCTAGAGATGTTCCTGCTTCCGCAGGCGTCGGCCCTCTCACTATCCTTGAAGCTTCCGGCGCTCTCCCAAGCTTACCGGAATGATCTGCCGGCACAACTTCCTCCCTCGTGTCCGCCTTAAAATGAAAGAAAACTAAGAACAAAGCGTGCGAACTGAAGTATAAAATTTCTAACTGCTGAACTGGTGAATCCATTTCTTGAAGAATGCTTTCGGTATTTATAGAGCATCCATGGTGAAAGGTGGCTTCTCTCTCCTGGTTGTACAAATGGGACAACTTTAATTTCTGACTGATGCGTCGAATAATTGTCACTAAAAAAGTTGAATGTACTTTGTGACCGTTATTGGCTGTCAACTTAATTCGGATTCGATTGTCATCAGCTTTATGTCCCATCGCGCTTAATTAGCCTTTCACCCAGATGTGCCTACCATATTGCGCTGACCAGGTTGCAGCGATCCTTCTTGGGCGAATGTTTGCGAACACAATCAATGCAAAGCATTGCAATTCTTACATAACGTCAACGCATATTCTGCACAAAAACACAAAAATCAACTGTTCTAATGCACTGAACGCATGCGACCGTAATATTACGAAATTGATGCTTAAGGACGCAAGTTAACATATTTCATCAACGTAATCCAACATTGTTTAAGAACTTAGCACTATGATAACGTGCATTTCTGCCCGTTATTAGTATGTAAGGGAACAGGTTGAGAAGATTTTTAGCTAACACTTCCTAAGATTGCGTTCACGTTATGCGATCATGCTGCATACACACAACAGCAAGTCATATCTCAATGCAAATGCTATATCTCTTAGTTTTAAAACGCATGCGATGTATGCGATGATGTCTATAGGACTTATGTCTAAGCCTCTATTCTCGTCTATGCGATGATGAATGACACACACATACACAAGGCGATCGCATACTATCATAACCTATTTCTAGGGTGCATGCGATGAATGTTGGTAAACAGAGCTTATCTCTAAGTCTCTATCTCATGCTTATGCAGAACTAACCTAGCTTTCTCAAGTCTAGATTCTAACTTAGTTCTCTCAAGTCTTAGGTCTTTTCTTTAGACTCTCTCTCGAGTAGCTCTAAAGGGGTGATAAACTCAACATAAGACAAGATGATCGCATGCAATGAAGATCTTAGGTCATGTTAGCTAGTACTTCTCAACCCATTCGAAAGTTTAGTTACTCATGTGTAATGTAAAGAGAGTGAACAGATGTAGAAATGCAGGTTCCATTCTATAAATGAAATCAAGATACAGGATGACAATGGAAAGTCAAGGTAGGGAGCCTGGTAGCAATTTCTTGCTTCCCAAGGCTTTTACATTGTTTTCTCTACTCTACCCCAAAGAATATTCTTGCTTTCTCAAGAGTCGACCCTCTCTCTTTTCTTAATGCTTCCCGGAACTCTCTCGAGCTGACCAGAACGATCTTCCAACGTATTTTCTCTTCTCTCGCCTTCGCCTTCTAAGTGTAAGAAAACTATGAATAAAGGCTAACTATATTTTGTATGGTGAACTTTCTATATGGCTCAATTGGAATAAAAACCGAACTCCTTTAACGAAAATGGCCTTCGGTATTTGTAGATCTTCAGAGTGAAGAACTTTTTTTCTCAAATGATTGCATTGATGGGATGTCATTAATTCTCTGTCTGATACGCCGAATAATTGTCACCGAAAAGTTGAATGTACTTGCTACAGTATGTCGTTAACGGCTTGTCAACTAAATTCGGATTCGACCGTCATTAGTTTTCTCTCCCATCGTGATTTATTAAGCCTTTCACCTTGATGCGCCGGCTCTATGTGACCACCTTCTTAAGCAGATCTTCGCAAACGCATATGATCGCATAGCCTTGCAGTCACAATCTCTTAATGCGCTTGGACGCTAAATTCCTTGGATCACAATTCCGCCTTGCACCAACGCATTTTCTGCACAAAATACATAAGTTAGCTTCTTTAATGCGATAGACGCATGCGATCGTTATGTTATAAACTTAATGCTTTTGAACGCAATTTTATATATTTTTACTGTTGCAATCCTTCATTGTTTTATATCTTTGCGTTGTAATAATGTGCATTTCTGCTTGTTATCATCCATACATAAAGTAATTTTAGAAGCCAACAAAATTTTTACCCAACAAGCACTTTAATCTTAAATCATTTCCAAAACCCAAGTCAAAATCTAGCCAGGAACTCCTAATTCAATCTTGTTAGTGTTGAATAGCGTGATCCCGACTTCAAACTCCGGTCTAAATTTCCAACACAATGGACTACCGTTAGATTAACTCAAAAGTCAAAACCCCAAAACCCAAAGAGCCTTGGACCAAAGAGCTTTGGAGGGGGAGTGTTGTCGCGTGAAAGGGAGAAGAAGGGGTATTTTCTTTTCCTTTTCTTTTTCTTTTTTTTTAATTCTCCACCATACAAAAGTATAAATAAATAATAAATAAATAAAATATAATATTATTTCTTTCTTTCTTTAAATTCCCAAAATCCATATATATTCTTTTCTTTTTCTTAAATTCCAAAACCCTTTTATATATATATATATATATATATTTCTTTTTCCTTTCCTTAATAAACATATCACATCAAACTCAAATCTTTCACCTCTTCTCCAATTAATTAAATAAACCTCGAAATAAATTCATCAACTTTAATTCACTTCTTTCCAAAAACCTAAATCCCAAAATTAAATTCTAACTTTCCAATTTAACTTAAATTCAAATTAAAATCTTTTTAGATATTTGATTTAATAACTTCAAAATAAACCAATTATCTTTTCCTAATTCTTTACTTAAATTTTGGATTCAAATTCCAAAATTAAAGAGCATAAAATTTTAAAACCACAATTTCCCCTTTTTCCCTTTCAAATTTCAGAAAACTCAAAATTTATTGTCCAAATAATTCAATTATCCCCTCCAATTAATTTAAAACTCTACTCAACGAATCCATATAACTAATAAAACTTCTTCAACCGTAACAATTTGATTCCCAATTCCAAAGATTAGGAAACTAAAACTCAACAATTTGAGATAATTAACTTAAATTTTCCTAAAAAAGATCGAGATGTTACATAAGGAGTTAGATGTAACTACAGGGGCAAAACTGGTAAATTGGCCCAGCTATACTTAGAGCGACCTGTGAAGGGTTATCGCACTGTTGATTGGATAATATTGATAGAGAAATATATTTGTAGTGAGAAGAGTGAAATTATCGTCTTTAGTGGAGTACCCGGTAGTTAACGGATAGTGGATCTCGTGACTGAAGAGTTTAGTAAATTATTCATGTACTGTTGGAGCTTCAAGCTATAGGTCCATAAGGTCCCCTTGGTAGCTTAATGGATTCAAGTTGAGAATCAAATTTTGGGGTTGATTTGAAGTGTTCAAATTAACAAGAGGAGATTCAATTATATATGATATAATTGGTGTGGTGTATGAAATACATAAAGTGGAGAAATTAATGTAAATATGATTTACATTAAGTACCATAAAATAGAAAAAGAATTATGGTTTATATGTTTCATATGATGAAATATTAAAACTATAGGTTATAAATATAATATGATAAGTTGGTTATCATATTTATTTATAATATATTAATTATTTGATAATTAATTCTTTTTCTTTAATAACTGATTGAGTGAGAGATTATTGAAAGTTTTATGGTAACTGTGAGATAAAAGGAAAATTGTCTTCCTAATTTTAGGAGTTCCTTCATTCGGAAAGTTCTCACGAAGACAAGCTATCAAGTGAAAGAGTTTCACTAAGCGATAGCGTTCAAAGACTAAACGATCGTGTAGAGTTGATTATACGATAGTCACTCAGCTGATCGTAGCTGCATGATCAAGTGGCTAAGTCTATATGATAGGCTGCCGTTTACTAATGATCGAGCACATTGTCTATACGATAGACCGTGTTCTTATCTCCCACTTGCTCGATTGTCTACTCGATCCTAGACCTCTAGTCTATTCCTTAAGCCAAGATCAGACAGAGCCCATAACTCCTTGATCTCACACTGAGAATACCAAAATAACCATTGTGGTGATGTTCTTACTCAGTTTGTGGATCAAGTTAGACTCGATTGGGTTTAAAGAGTTGTTGGCTGTTCGTGTTGTTCATGTGGTGATTGTCACGTTCGTGTGTTACTATCTTTGGACACATTGTAGATTGTTCGAGGGATTCTTGAAGAATGGTTCTTCAAAGATATGCATCCTCTATCCCTTGTATCATATTTTAGCATGCTGTAATTTCTGTATTTGCATGACCTGTTAGTTTCCATTTTTAGACTGTAATTGTTTGTGTTCAATTCGAATGGAATTTGGAAAGATCCCTTCTGCTGCTCATGGAAATCCTCGTGTTTGATTTTCTTCACATACTTTCACTCGTAACTATAACTAAGACTAGAACAGTTGGGCAATAGATATCACAAAAGGGTGGTATCTACTTGTTGGGGTTGATGCCCTAAATCTCGTAGGGTCCTATAGTTTGCAAACTTTGTATGAACAATCTCTTATGTAATTAATAATATTTTATATTTTATTCACTTTGTCTACAAATTATGTGATATTTTAGTTGCATTAACCAAAAACCAATAAACTAACATCTAAGGTTATCGTTGTAACTTAAACATGTATGTGGAGACATACAGGTGGATCATGTTTAAGTGATAACCTAAATGGTTTGTAGTATATAGATAAAGCTGGGTACCTTATCCTGATGACACTACGAGTATGACCCGCTTTGTAGGTGTTACAATTACTGTAAAGTGCTACAAATGATCTGATCTTGATCATTCATGTATTAGACATGCGAATGGGGATATTCTATACAAAGATGTTTGTATAAGACCAGATCATGAAATGTTTAGTCTCATTATATAACACTGTTCATAATAAAGACTTTCATTTCACTAGGATGACCATAGGTAACATGACCTGAATCCTGAGTGAGTTGTAAACTCCTGCCTATGAGGACGGTCCTTTGACTTGTATGAGTAAGAGTGGCCAGATCGTCGACTCAACAAGCCTACCATTTTGAGGATTCGTCTGAATGAGGAGCTGGGAACACAACTATACAAGATGGAATTCACTCATTCCCCGAGGCAAGGGTAAGTAGTTAAATTTCTCCCTTAAGGACTGATTTCGGGTCTTGAACAATATGACACCACACCCTCTCCTGGTCCCAGAGGGGTTTAGTCATAGTAAGACTATGATCTATTATTCATTAAAGGGATCAGTGATACTTAAGGAGTTAGATATAACTATAGGGGCAAAACGGTAATTTGGCCCAATTATACTTACAAGCAATTTGTGAAGGGTCATCATACTGTTGATTGGTTATATCCAATGGTCATAGAAATATATCTGTACTGCAAAGTGTGTAGCTACCGATCTATAGTGGAGTGCCCAAAAATTAATGGATGGTGGATAATGTAATTAAAGAGTTTAATTAATTATTCATGTACCGTTTGAGCTTTAAGCTACAGGTCCATAAGGTTCCCTTGGTAGCTTAAAAGGATTTAGTTGAGAATCAGTTTTTGGGTTTTAATTGTTCAAATTAATAAGAGGGAATTTAATTATATATGATATAATGAAATTGATTCAATTATATATGATATAATTGTTATAATGTATTTGATACATTATAGTTTGTTTGGAGGAAATAAATATTTGAATGGGATTCAAATATATTTTCTATGAATGTGATTCAAAGTTGTTAAATTTAATATAAATATGATTTATATTAAATTCCATAAAATAGAGAAAAGAAACTATAGTTTATATTGTATATGATTCAATATTAAAGCTATAGGTTATGTGTTATATTTGATATAACATATAGTTTAATATAAATATAATATGATAAGTTAGTTATGATATTTATTTATATTATTTTATTATTTTGAATAATAACTTCTTATTTTCTCTCCAACCACCTTAGTAGGTGGTTATTGATTTTGTGACAAGTGGAATAAAAGAAAATTGTTTTCTCTTCATCCTTCTACGACTAACGTGAGATTGCTAAACAATTTGAGATTGAGTTTTGACAGAAACGATCTGTGTGTTCTTCAATCTTCTTCCTTCTCCAAACTCAAACAATCCCTCCTAACCAAAATAGTCAGAGCCCATCACTTATGGGTTCTCACCTTGAGAATACCAAAGGCTCACTGTGGTAGTGTCTGATCTATTTGGTTTGAGAAGTTTTTGAAGACAGTCTTCAAGATGCTGAGTTCGTGACTATTCGAGGGAATTACACGAAGAAAGGTTCTTCAAAGGTGATGTCTCTTTAACCCTTTTTTATTGTATCAAGCATGCTGTAATTTACTTTGATGCATATCTTGTATGTTTACTATAAATTTAGTTGAAAAAAAAAAAGGAATTTGGACGATCCGCTTCTGCTCAAGAATCTGTTAAAAAATGAGTTCCTTCACTACTGTCTTCACGCCTCCTTCCAGGTTTGAGAGGTGAGCTAGGGAGGGGGTGTGACATGACGATTTGGCTGGTGCTTGAATGAAAAGAGGAGAGGGTTAGTCTGGACGACACATTCCTACAGCAAGAGGCGAACAGACATGGTGGCGCAGTTGGAGACTCAGGTTAGCATTGGAGATCGGTTTCGGTTAGGAGAATAAACCTAGCATGGGAGAAAGACATGGTGTGACCTGACAACGACAACGGCTTTGGCGAACAAATGAAACGGTTAGCGGCTGGGGCTACGTAACATGGGAACGTAAAAGGAAGAAAGGCTTGGGGGGCTTGCGCATGGGTACATAGAGAGATAGGGGAGTTCATGATTGAAGTCTATCATCCTAACCTTGATAGATTTCTATAACTTTTTATTTATTTGTATATTTGGTATGTTTGTAATATGTTGCTTTCTTTTACCATTTTTATTTATTAGGTTCATCCTATTGGCAATGTTGAATACTCAGTAATGGATGGTGATAAAAAATTCCTAGTAAAGCTTAATTTTGGATCTAGTACCTGCCGAGTATGGGATTTTGAAGAAATTTCACGCTCTCATGCGCTTGTTGTTCTTCGACTGCTTAACATGGATATTTATTCCTATGTATCTAATTATTATTACTCAAGCGTGTTGTCATGGACATGTATGGGTTTTGTTCGACCTGTTGGAGTCCATTCAGATTAGAGGGTTTTGGATGATGGTATTAGAGTATTACCTCCTATTTTTAAACGTTGAGAAGGAAGACCTATAAAACAAAGGATTTCATCTATAGGTGAAGCTAAAAGTAGTTCATTAAGATGTAGTCGTTGTCATTCTAAAGGTCACAATTCTAGGACTTACATGAAGGATCTCTTACCAAAGAGTTCCATGAGCACATTCGGATCGCTCCAATTTCACAGTGACCGAAATACATCAAACATGTTCAAACGCACAGTTATGCAAATAAACAGTCAATTAATGACATGCTATGAACAAGAAATTACAAGGGAGAGAGTTTCCATACTAGTTGAAGACGATCTTCAAACTTTGGAACTGAATGCAGCAAAAACCTCTACCTGATCAGCCAACGCCCAGCAGATGCGTCGACTGTAGCACCACGAACAACCTCAAACTCACGAACGCAGCGGGGATGACACCACCAGAAAAGAGCCCCAGGTATTCTCGGAGTAAGAACCCAAAGCGTGGTCTTTGGTGAGTTTAGTAGAGGTGGAAGGAAGAACGGATCGTGTAGGCGATAAGCAAGTGGGAGAGAAAATAAAGCTATCGCATAGCAAGATGCTTATCTCTTAGAAGAGACTAGACAATCATGTAGATTTTACTGAGCGATCGCTTAGGAAAAAGTAGGCGATCGTTTAACAAACACGACACATTTCACGATCGTCTAGAAAAGCTAAGCGATCGTTTAAAACTTAGTGTGTGATCGTTTAGATGCTAGGTAGGTGATCATTTACGTGCGAGATATGCGATCGTTTAGGCGCTGAGTGACTATCGTATAGGCTCTCGATTTACTTAAGCGATTGTTTACGTTTTCACACCAACGCAACCTCGCGATCTTTTTTTTTCTTTTTTCGAACCTTCAAAAATGAAATCAATTTCATTTGTATCCATCGAAACCGACGTTGTTCCCATTAACACATGTCCGAGCATGATATTTGGGTTAATTATCATATAATTAAATAATTAATAAAAATAATCATATTATACTTTTACCCTATAGTTTGATATCACATATCTACTATAGTAATTTCTCCTCTATTTGATATAAATCATATTTATATCTAATTTCCTCTAAAATAATGTATCTCATACATTTAGCCAATTATATCATATATAATTAATCAGTCCAATTATATCATATATCATCAAACTTCCTCTTGTCAACTTGAACATTTCAAATTAACCCAAACACTGATTTTCGACTTTATCCAAGCTACCAAAGGGACCTAATGGACCTGTTGCTTGAAGCTCCAACGGTCCATGAATAGCTGACTAAACTCTTTAGCCACGAGATCCACCATTCGTTAACTATTAGGCATTCCACTAAAGACTAGCAGTTGAAATTTTCTTACCACAAACATATTTATGTGTCCATCGGATATAACCAATTATGAGTACGATGACCCTTCATAGATGCTCGTAAGTACAGTTGGGCCAAATTACCGTTTTGCCCGTATAGTTACATCTCACTCCTTAAGTACCACTGATTTCTCTAATGAACAATACAACATAGTCCAACTATGTGTGAACACCTCTCGGGCCAAGAGAAGGTGTGTGGGGCCAAATCGTTCAAGCCTTGAAATCAGCCCTTAAGGGAGCTATCTATCTACTTACCCCTGCCTCGGGGAAGGAGTGAATTCCATTTTGTGTAGCTCAGTTCCCAGCTCCCAAATCAGACGAATCCCTAAAATGGTAGGTTTGAATCGGCAACCTGACCACTCGCACCTATACAAATCAAAGGACCACCCTCAATGGCAGAAGTTCCCAACTCACTCAGGATTGAGGTCATGTTACCTATGGTCATCCTAGTGAAGTGAAGTATCTGTCATGAACGTTGTTATATAACGAGACGTTAACACTTTGTGGTCAGGTCTTATACAAACGTTTTGTATAGGGCACCCTTGCTCGCATGTCTCCAACACGAATTATCAAGATCAGACCATCTGTGACAAGTCACAACACTTGTGACCATTCCACAAAGTGGGTCGCATCCGTAGCGTTTCCAGGATAAGGTCTCCCTCCTATATCCATATATTATAGACCATTTTGGTTATCACTCAAGACATGATCTACTTGTATGTCACCACATACATGCTTGAGTTACATATAGATAACCAGGAATTTTATGTTTATTGGTTTGTGGTAAAGAAAATAAAACATGCAATTGAACAAAAACAATATGTGAAGTAAATATCATATATTATACAACACAAGCGTTCGTACAAACTGTTTATAAACTACAGGACCCGAGACTTTAGGGCATCAACCCCAACATTACAAACTTCGCCTAATTAGTCAATGATGTAATCATTATAGTTCATTTTCCCCTTCTATTGCCAAATAGATTGATATTAGAACTTATGAAAGTTAATTTTGCCATTTGTTGGTTCTATTATTGAATTTGTAATTGAATGGAACACTATCTTTATATGAATAAAATTCTCTAATTTCTTTGTTTATATTCCTTTTCTAGATTGAAACATGTGATATAGCCATTTATATAAACACTGATATATACTGATAGATAACGATAGATTTCTATCTGTGTCTATCATTTATACACATTGATATACCATTGTGTTGATATCCACTGATATCTTTCAATCAGTGTATATCACAGCTATTCCGAAAATGAAGATACTTGATGAACTGATCATGGATATTGATACTGAAGACACTACGATCGTTTAGAATTTACTAAAGTATCGTTTACACGATCATGTAGCTCCTATCCCATCGTGTACGCGATCGCACAGTGAACGCGTCTCTACGAATACTTTAAGTGAGCATTTAGGTATTACTAAGTGATCAGATAGATATTACTAAGCGATTGTTTAGCTAAATGTTACGCGATCGTTTAGATATCTATTATGCGATTGTTTGGCTAAATGTTAGGCGATCGTATAGAGAATACTAAGCGATCGTTTTGCTATCCACTATACGATCGTTGAGATACCTATTATACGATCATATAGTTTTTGTTAAACAATCGTTTAGAGAATACTAAGGGATCATTTAGCTAACTATTACACAATCGTTTAGACATCCATTATACGATCGTTTGGCTAGCTATTAAAAGCATTATAGCACTATAGTAATTGAGTTGAGAGTTGATAGACACTGATAGAAGTCTATCAATGTCTATCAGTAAACTATGGAATTGCTAGACTTCATAGTATATAATTTATATTTAAACATTGGTAGACACTGTGATCGTTTAGGATTTACTAAAGTAACATTTATACGATTGTGTAGTTCCTATCGCATCGATCGTCTACACAATCGTTTAGCTCATCAGCTGCCGTCTACACGATTGTCTAACTCCAGTCAACTATCGCCTACACGATCGTCTAGCGCTTTATCCAATCGTTTACATAATTGAACTATCATTTAGTTCTTGGAGCTTCATCTACACGATCGTGCTGCCATTTGGTAAACGACAGAAGAATTTCAAGCCTCAACATACTACCTCCCCCGACTCTTGAATTGTTATTGACCATTAAATCTGAGTGTTTTGTGATTGTGAACGTTAAGATCATAGTCATCTGGGACAACAAGTGGTATCAGAGCTCAGTGAGCAATTCTTTCCCTAAGTGAGATGAAGCTTACAATCATATTATCTTTTAATAGACCATAAATAATAGACATTTATAGACTTCTATAATGTCTATCAATGATAGAATTCATGATGTACCTAATAGAATTACATTGGACATATATTTGATAGCGGTTTATTCATCATGTACCTGATAGAATTTAATCCAACACATATACAAAAGTTTATAAAATTGATACAATCACAATAGATAACATCATTAATATAAAGTAGAATTCTTATAGATTTAGTTATACCATCAATGTTCATTGTCACTTTTAACATTCACAAAATAACATAGTTCATTGTTAGTAGTATTGTAGTCTTTTTCAATAACATTCTAAAACCAAGTTCTAACATTAAGTTTGAAAAGGTTGAGACTCAAATTGAGAAGGTTGAGATTGAGTTTGAGAGTCAAGTTGAGAGATGTTTAAGCTGAAGCTTGAAGCACTGTCCATCAACGAAGTCGTTTTAGTCTTTTTCTTCTTTTGAGGAGAAGCTTTTTTCATTTCCGTTGCCTTTGTTGTTTGTTTCTTTTCTCTCTTGGGCCTCTCATTGACAATTTTCTTGTCATCATCTAATACTTTTGGTCTAAACTTTATACGTTTTTCTTTTCTTGTAGCTTTAACAACCTAAAATAATAGTAGCAAGAATGAACGTTAAATGTTAGAATTTGAAAACTACATATCACGACTGACAACAACAACTCTTGGTTACCTTCTTTTCTATTGGTTGTTTTCTTCAATTTTCAAGTCTCTCTTTTTTTTTCTTTTTAATTTCATTCACGTTTTCTTCTTCACTTTCTTCCTCATCAACTTGTTCTTCAACATGCTCTTCTTATTCAACAACATTTTTTCCTTTATCAACAGGTTGTGATAAAGGAAAACACTAATACTTAAGAAGAAAACACAATGCGTTCAGTGATTTTCATTTACTTCTATCATGAATTTCTATCACTGATGGGCAATGATAGACCTAATGATAGATCTATTTGACTTTCATGACAATATCTAGCTTAACAGAGACAATATGTAGCTTAACAGAGAAAACACATAGCTTAAAAGACGAAGCAAACCTTTTCCTTTCCATCCTCCTCCTCGAACACTGTTGTTAATTCTTGTGTCTTTAGGGTTTCCAAATGGTTCTATATCATCAAAATGATCTAATGTTTGAATCTCTTGTGTTTGTGTATAATATTCCTAAAACAAAAAACATAAATCAAATACAAAGATGATAAAAAATGGAAGAAAAATGACACATTGATATGCAATGATATGTCACTGTCTATCAGTACAAAAACTTGTATACAAACCTTTCCTTCATTCCCAATTTTAATCTACAAGAAAAAACAATTTTAGTTTACTTAGTAAATGTATGTTTACATTTAAAAATAAAATAACACCTTGCAAAAGATTTACCTGAGCTACATAATTCGCAACATAATTCACCATTCTATCAATTTCATAATTTCTTTCAAGAATTTATAAGCTACAAGAAGGAGCTTTGTTTTTCTCTATGGTATCCCTAACCTCTTTTTCTTGTTCTTCTTATGAAAGTTGTTCAATTGGAAGTCTTTCTATGATGCTTTTTAACATTCTGATGATCTCTTCTTGGCCTTGTTTCAAACTTTTATGCTCTTTTTCTATCCTTTGTTGGCCATTTTTAGTTCTTCTATTTCCTCCATTATCTTTTTCCCATGCTCATTTTTTCCTCCAATTAAATCTCTTCATTTATTTCTTCTTCTTTTTTTCTTTCTCTTTCTATTTTTTCCTTCTCATTTTCTTCCAAATCTATCAAATATTTGATAGTGGTTGATTGTGATTCTTCTTCTGTTGGAACTAGTGGAATTACACAAAACTACAAGTTTAAACACATGTTAAATCATTAGATCAAAAACAGAAAAATACTAACAAGTTTCTTTTGATATATGTCTATCACTGTTTTTTACTGATAGACAGTTATAGAAGTCTATCATTGTCTATCAGTAATTGACTATTATCTTTTCTTTTTTTTTGTTTGAAACCATTGCAAGTAATAAAAACAAGGCTATGAAATTATAGAAAATACTTACATATTTCTTTTAAAGATATTCTCTTCAAGATTTCTCCAATGATCAGGTTGCAAGCACTGCCATGATATTATTATTGGACTTTGGTTACAATTTTTTCTTCCAAATCCAATATCTGTTGTTGAAAGTTTTGGTATTACTTTAAATGCCCAATAAACTAGTGCCAAAGGGAAACCTTGAAGGCATACAGAATCCCTTTCAGTAGAAGAAGCTTTTTTGAAAAATTGATATGTCAAATTATATGGCAATCTTCCCTAAGGACAGGTTTAAATTCTTCTTCATTGTCCAACATGTCAACATGTTTCCAATTAACAAGATTGTGACCTTGCCTTGGGATTAAAAATGACTCTAAGAGAAGAAAGTTTGCCAACTTAACCTTGACACTATCACTTTCAGAATCATGTAGGAACTTAAAGCTTCTCTCAATGTCTTTTCTATCAATTGAATCATCATTCTTAAAGACTTTTTTAAGTTCAGAAATTTGCTCTTTTTCTTCTAAATCTATTGATGGTAGTTGAGTACCACTTAAACTTGTGATTAAACAAAACTCTTTAAATCCAAACTCTACTATATGCCCATTAAAGTTAAAAGCCAAAACATTTGGCTTATTTTTTATGCATTGTCTTCTTAGAAGGTAGTTAATAAATCTTGTGGGCATTTTCTCAATTTTTATATCTAGAAAGTGTCTGAAAAGACCATTTCTAAACGTATTTAAATTTCTATCATCTAATTGGTTTTTAATAATTTGTGTTACATCTAATGAGATGCATATTGTTATCTTCAAATTCTTGTTCTGGACTTGAATTATTGTTTGATGTTCATGTTCTTGTTCCACCTTTTTAAACATACAAGTATCAACAATAAACAAGTGATATATGTCTATATTCTATCATAAACTATCATTCACTATTATCTTAAACATACAAGTATCAACATGATAATTGTAAGTAGCCTATGAATAATAACAACACTATCTATCTATAAAAGAAATATCAGAACATCAACTGTAAGTGACCCTAACTAAACATGGTAAATGATAGATAACATAAAATATATGAGAAAATTTTCATATCACTGATAGACAGTGATATACCTCAATCAATGTCCATCATAGTTCTTTTATACCTTTAGTTTTAGTTTCCCTTTTTTTTTTTTTTTTGAGTTTTTGTCTTCTTTTGTTTATTTGATGTTCCTTCTTCTTTAACAGTCTTCCTTTTGATGTTGCTTACCATATGTACACAAAATTTAGGGTTAATAAATATTACCAGTAAACTAAATCAGACTTAATAACTCTAATCACAAAAAGAAAAGAGTTATACCTTTTGTTGTTGATATAGTGGTAGAAGAAGTAGCAGAAGAATTAGGAAGAAGAAGAATAAGAAAAGCTGTGAACGAAGTCGATTGAAGAAAAGGACCTAAATAGAAAAATGTTGGAGAAGATCAATCAACTTCGATTGAAGAAGCGTCGTGAAGTAGCGTGATGGAAAATAAACAAGTCGACGTGAAGCTGATGGAAGAAGAAGAAGAAAAAGAAGAAGAACACTGAACGAAGTTTGGCTGAAAAAGGAGATGAAATGTTTGAGGGAAAAATCCCCTTTTCATTTCATTTTTTATGTAAAAGTTGGGTTTTGGTTGGGCTACAACTTTCCTTAGGTTTTTTTTTGTTACAAATTGTATTTAAAAATTGATAGAACTACGATTGTTTAAAATTTACTAAAGTATCGTTTACACGATCGTGTAGTTCCTATCCCATCGTGTACGCGATCGCACAGTGAATGCGTCTCTACGGTGAACAGCGTTACAACACTTCGAGATGGAAAAAAATGGTTCATGCGCGGTTCAGTTCGTGGCTTACCTGGTTCACATGCGATTCGCTTGGTTCAAGTGGTTCGCGGGCAGCTCAGGTTTTTGGCGGTCCGGTTTGTGCAGTTCAAGGTACGATTCGCCTGTTTTGAATCGATTAAGCTATTATATATGTGATAGTTAGTTTTTGATTAATAAATTAATATTGATGTTATTTTAATTTAATTAATGGTTCATAAGTCCAATCCTGGTCCATTGTTTAAATTATGCATTTAATGTATGATTTATTTTGTAATTATATATTTCATAATGTATTCCATGTAGTAAAATCCCACCGTAAGTTATGCATTATTCATGCATCATTTATATTATACATATTATAATATATATAGTTGCATGATTTAATTTTATAGAATGCTCATACATCATATAATATAAATGTTATGATATATGCTTACATGCATAATAACATTATCATGCATCATTTATATTATAAGAGTTATATTATATAGTTGGATATATGTATGAATGTTATTTCATTATTTTTACTTTAGAATATATAAATATTATTGTTATGTATGTTAAGTAATAAAATAGGAATTACATGAAGCATGACACTACTTTAGAAAATTTTATAAATGTTATAATTTTCTTAAGTATGTCACTGAATGCAATGTATGATTTTAATTTGTTTAATTTATTTTATAATTTTTATAACTGAAAAAAATAGAAATTAAAATCAATATTTTAGAACTGCATGCAAACTTAGGTTCAATTTTTTTTTTAAAAAAATATTTTTAAAATATGATTCACATAGACCTAAGATCAAAATTTTTTTAATGAGATTAGAAATTAGTTTAATATTTTAATCAATTTAATAGGATTAGATTGGTTTTAATTAAAAGATAAAATTTGTAACAAATGTATCTATAAGGGTCCTTTTATCTAAGGCTTGTTATGTCTAGATTGGGGTATTTAAGATGACAGAAACAGAACACCCCTACTTAGGAACTGACCTAGAAAGTTGGATTAGATAGATTTGTTACAAGCATACAATTGTTTGATTGAAGTTTTAAAATTTTTTTAATTAACATTAATAAAAGTTTTTTAGCTATCCAAAATAAATGTTAATTTTGAGCAAATTTAAACAATCACTTAGTAAAAATAAGTAACCATATTTTTCCTAAGTTAAATTAACCCTAGGTAAAACACTCAGTGGGAGGAAAATGGGGTATAATGATACTTTATTTTTCTTTTTCATGTTTCTCCACACCGTGAAATCTATACGTGGCCTCGAGGCACCTATGCTTGTGTCCCCCTACGGGTGATGTTTGTATAGGTCAATACCAAGGTAAATGGAGAGAGTGTTTATAATAAGTGGAAACGGGATGTGTGTCAACACATCCCATGACTTCTCTCATTAGTTTGCAGTAAATTTTCATGCCCAGCCTCGAAACACATTTACTAGTATCACCATACGGATGACTCTTTACTCAAAATCCAGAAATGGATAGGATTGCAGTTTTTGCTCCAATCAGTTTTTCCCTACAGTTGGCTCATTGGGGCGAAACTCTAGAATCTAAAATGAGGAGTTACACTTACAAGAAAATGTTAAGCTAGTCAACAGTTTCTGGATCGAACAATGGTGACTAATAGTTACAGTAACAAGGAGTTTTTCTGTATATTGGTTGAGATGGTCTCATTTCAGTGAACGGGTACCTGATCACCCTACAATGACTTTTACCTTGCCTCACTTAAACATCATTGCAAAATAGATGTCACATAGGGTGCATTAAAATATTTTGCTAAAATTTGCTTGGTTTTTCCAAATGGATAATGCTTGAATATACTAATATAAATAAATTTTAAAAATAACTTCCGTTACATTATACATGCTCGTCGTTGATAAGTTAACAATCGATAATTACATCACCTGAAAAAACAGATTAACACAGTTCTAATCATCGATGACTTGAGATTTGTCCTGGTGGAGGAATGCCCTCCAATACCAGCTCAAAGTGTCGCTCGAAAAATTTGAGAGGCATACGAGTGTTGGATACGGGCAAATGAAAAGGCTCGAGCATATATCTTGACAAGCCTTTCTTGGCCAAGAAGCATGAGCCTATGCTCACTGCCTATGAGATCATGAAGTCCCTGTAGGGAATGTTCGGACGACCATCCACTCAACTTAGACATGAAGCTCTTAAATACATTTTCAATGCACGTATATAAGAATGGGCATCTGTTCGAGAACACGTTCTCAACATGATGGTTCACTTTAACGTGGCGAAGATGAATGGGTTTATCATCGATGAGGCCAATCAGGTTAGCTTTATCCTAGAAACTTTACCTCAAAGTTTCCTGCAGTTCCATAGCAATGCTGTTATGAACAGGATTGACTACAACCTGAGCACTTTACTTAATGAGCTGCAGATTTTCTAGTCCTTGATGAAAGTCAAGGAACACAAAGGAGAGATAAATGTTTCCTCGTCCTCTAAGAAGTTTTTCAGAGGTTCGACCTCTGGAACTAAGTCTGTGCCTTCTTCTTTCCACACCAAAAGTGGAAGAAGAAAAAAGGTGGAAAGGGAAAAGCTAACCCACCAGTTGCTGTTCAGAGGGGCAATAAAGCCAAGGCTGCAAAGGGAATCTGTTTCTATTGCAACCAGTAGAAACACTAAAAGAGGAATTGTCCCAAATACTTGGTAAAAAAGAAGAAGGCTAAGCAAGGTAAATGTGATTTATTTATTTTGGAGACTTGTTTAGTGGAGAATGATGATTCAGCCTAGATAAGAGATTCATGCGCCACTAACCATGTTTTTTCTTCATTTCAGGGAATTAGTTCCTGGTGACAACTGGATGCTAGGGAGATGATGATGCATGTTGGAACTAGGCATGTTTTCTCAGCTAGGGTAATGGGAGGACTCCGACTTACTTTACAGAAAAGTTACATTTTGTTGGAAAATGTATATGTAGTTCGTGATTTAAAGAGGAACTCAATTTCTGTAAAGTGTTTAATTGAACAAAATTATTATGTACATTTTTCTTTAAATAAAGCGTTTATTTCTAAGAATGGTATAGAACTTTATTCTGCTAAGCTGCTAGACAATCTTTATGTACTAAGACCGTTAGCCACTAAAGTTGTCCTTAATACAGAATTGTTTAAAACTACGATAACTCAAAATAAAAGGCAGAAAATTTCTCCTCAGAAAAATGACCATCTTTGGCACCTAAGATTAGGACACATAAATCTCACTAGGATTGAGAGACTCATCAAGAATGGGCTTCTAAGCGAGTTAGAAGAAAATTCTTTATCTATATGTGAGTCATTCCTTAAAGGCAAAATGACTAAAAGATCTCTTATTGGAAAACGTCATAGAGCTAAAAAAAACCCTGGAAGTTGACATTCAGACCTCTGTGGTCCAATGAATGTTAAGACAAGATGAGGGTTTGAATATTTCATCACCTTTACGGATGATTATTCTAGATATGGGTATATTTATTTAATGTAACATAAGTCTGAAGCAATTGAAAAGTTCAAGGAGTACAAAGGTGAGATTGAAAATGCATTAAATAAAATGATTAAAACATTTCGATCTAATCGAGGTGGAGAGTATTTGGAGCTAAAATTCCAAGACTATTTGATAAAACATGGAATTGTATCCTAACTCTCAGCATCTAGTACACCTCAGCAGAATAGTGTATCATAAAGGAGAAATTGAGCTATGCTTCCTTACCTGACTTGCTTTGGGGTTATGCAGTACAGACTACAACATACATTTTGAACTGTGTTCCTTTCAAGAGTGTTGCTAGAACACCTTTGGAATTATGGAATGGTTGTAAAGGTAGTTTACGTTATTTCAAGATCTAGGGTTGCCCAACACATGTGCTTGAAGCAAATCCTAAGAAATTGGAACCTCATTCAAAATTGTGCCTATTTGTAGGTTACCCTAAAGGAATGAGAGGTGGTTACTTCTATGATCCTAAGGATAATAAGGTATTTGTGTCAATGAATGCTACATTTTTAGAAGAGGACCATATAAGGGAGCAGAAGCCCCGCAGTAAAATTATGTTGAATGAGTTTTCCAATGAAACTATTGAACCTTCAACAAGAGCTCTTGAAGTTGGTTCATCTAATTGGTCATATCCACCTCAAGTGTTTAAGAAGCCTCAACGTAGTGGGAGGGTTGCGAACCCGCCTATTCGTTATGTGGGTTTAACAGAAATCCTAACTATCATAGTTGATGGAAATGTTGAGAATCCATTGTCTTACAAGAAGGCAATGGAGGATGTTTGACAAAGATGAATAGATCAAAGCTATGGATCTCGAAATGGAGTCTATGTACTTCAATTCAGTTTAAATTCTTGTAGATCAACATGATGGGATAAAATCTATAGGTTGCAAGTGGATTTATAAGAGAAAATGGGGTGCTGATAGGAAGGTGCAAACCTTTAAGGCTAAACTTGTGGCAAAGGGTTATATCCAAGTTGAGAGAGTCAAGTATGAGAAGGATTTCTCACCTGTTGCCATGTTGAAGTCTATCCGGATACTCTTATTCATTATCTCATATTGTGACTATGAGATTTGGCAAATAGACGTCAAGATTGCTTTTCTGAATGGCAATCTTGAGGAGACCATTTATATGGAGCAACCTTAACCCAAGGTCAAGAACAAATAGTTTGCAAGCTTAATTGGCCCATTTATGTACTGAAGCGAGCTTCTCGATATTGGAATATAAGATTTGATACTGCAATCAAATCTTATGGCTTTGATTAGAATGTTGATGAGCCTTGTGTTTACAAGAAAATGATCAACAGTTCAGTAGCTTTTCTTGTGTTGTATGTAGATGATATCCTACTCATTGAGAATGATGTAGGTATGCTGATTGAAATTAAGAATTTTCTAGCAACCTAATGGCAATGAAAGATTTGGGAGAGGCGCAATTTGTTTTGGGCATTCAGATATTTAGAGATTGAAAGAACAAAATGCTGGCCCTGTCTCAGGCATCTTAAGTTGACAAGATACTTTTCAAGTTTTTGATGCAGAACTCCAAGAAGGGTTTACTCCTTTTTAGGCATGGAGTTATTTTGTAAGAATAGTGTCCTAAGACACCTCAAGAGGTTGAGAAAATGAGACAGATCCCCTATGCATCGGCTGTTGGTAGCCTGATGTATGCGGTGTTATATACTAGACCTTACATCTACTATGCAGTGGGAATAGTCAATAGATATCAGTCGAATCTAGGATTTGATCACAAGACCGTTGTTAAGAATATCCTCAAGTATCTTCGGAGAACGAGGGACTGCATGCTCGTGTATGGTTCTAAGGATTTGATCCTTATAGGATACACAAACTGTGATTTCCAGACTGATAAGGATTCTTAGAAATCCACATTAGGATCAGTGTTCACTCTTAACGAAGGAGTAGTAGTCTGAAGAAGCACTAAGCAGGGGTATATTGCTGACTCCATTTTGGCGGGTGAGTACATGGCAGCTTATAAAGCTACTAAGCTGTTTGGCTCATGAAAGATTATACATCGAGGGGACGTGATTGTCACACAGATAGCTTCAGAGCACAACGTTCATTTACAAAGGCCCGCATGGCTAAGGTGTTTGAGGGTCACTTGCAGAATATAGGTCTACGAGATAGGCCACATCTAGTCTAGGGCAAGTGAGAGATGTTGTACTGGATATGTATTATGTCCTAGTTTACTGTTTTGAGTACTTTTATATTAGTGTGACTTTTATAATGTACACTCCACTAGATTTAGGACAAATGGGAGATTGTTAGGGTTGATGCCTTTAGTTTCGTCGGTCTTGTAGTTTATAATTGTAATGTACAAACGATTTATTTATTTAATAAATATAAGATATTTTATTCGAAGTTTAGTAGCATTAACCCACAAAACCAATAAACTAACATCTACGGTTATCTTTTATACCTTAAACTGTTGGGTTGTATGTCCTAAAACTCACAGTTTGTAAAATTAAACATATTCTATTTACAATAAAGTAGTTATTGAGGTTTATTCAATAAGACTATTATTGAATATATAAATTGAACTTGTAATAACTAAATCCAATAACCTAAGATCTATGGCTATTACATGAATACTTGGAATTTATATGGAGACATAAGAATGGATCAAGTTTGAGTAGATAACCAAAGAGGTCTATAATATATGGATAAGGTTGGGTACCTTATTCTGGAAACATTATCGGATGCAGCTCACTTTGTTTTTAATACAAACGATGTGATCATGAATTGTTAATGTGGAGACATGCGAGTGAGGGCATCCTACGCAAAGTTTGTATAAGATCGGACCGAGAAATAAGTCACGCTTACTTTATAGCATTGTTTATTGTTTAAGACTGACTATTTCAAAGCAATGACCTAGGCAACTTGACTTTAATCCTAAGCTAACTATGAACTCTTGTTTATTCGGAATTATCCTTAGATTTGCATGGGTGAGGGTTGGCTCAACATCGTTGGCTTAATAAGCCTCCCATTTCATGGGTAAGATCAGGTAGGTAGCTGGGGACATAGGGTGCAAGATGGAATTCTCTCCTACTCACTTTTAAGGATAGTAGAGAGGTTGTTCCCTTAAGTACTAACTCCAGGTCTTGAACGAGGGGCCCCACCCTCTCATTGGTCCGAGAGGGACTCAGTTTGGTGATTTGATCACAAATCAATTGTTCATCAGAGCATCAATGTGACTTAAGGAGCAAGATGTAATCTCTGAGGTAAGACAACTTTTGACACAGATTTTATTAGGAACAACCTATGAAGGGTCAACTTACTGATTATGGTCAATTAAGTGGACAGAAATATATCTTCAGTGAGGGGAGTGCAACTATTGGGCTTTAGTGGAGTGACCCGATAGTTAATGAATGTGGATTGATTCAGCTTAAAGAGTTTAGCCAATTAATCTTGGATCGTTGGAGCCCGTGATCTATATGTCTATTAGGTCCCCATACCAGCTCACAAACGGACTAAATCTAAGAATAGTGTGATGAGAGAATTTGAAACATTCAAACTCAAATTAAGGGAATCAATAATTATATACGATATAATTATACGTTTAGTTATTGAATTAAACGAAATTGGAGAATTGGATATTAATTATATGAATAGATATTTATGATTGAAGAATTGGTATTTAATTAATTTAATATTTGATATTAAATTAATTATAAATAAATTTTATTTAAAATTGAAAATTTGAATTTTATGAAAATTCAATTTTTTTTTTAAATTCAAGTTTTGAAAATTTAAATTAAAAATTGAGAAAATTGAATTGAAAAATCAATTAATTTGAAATTTGGATTTCAAATTTGAAAACTAGTTTTAAATCAATTTATTAAACATAATGGGTTTTCCCACTTTGGACACAAAATTCTCACTATAGCTTGACATATTTGGTGTCAAGATGTCATGAAATCAGATTGCATGAGGTAGTTGAATAAAACTAAGTTCAATTTGCTTAGATTGTAGGACATGCAACTCTTGATTTTTCTGATTTTGAGTTGAAGAAGATTTCTTCAACATTTGAATACAAAAAAGGGACCTTCTCTCCAATATTCCCAAAATTCAACTCATTTTGGAATCCACCTTCCAATCTAAGGTCCTAAAGAATAGTAGGGAAGATCAAGTGGTGATCTACAAGCTTTTAGAGTGAAGATTCAAGATGGAACTTAAGGATTGAAGAGTTCTTCAAAGGTATACCTCAGAAACCCGATTTTCTTTATATGAACATGTTTGGTTGATTGTTAAAATTAATTCAAATAGAGTGCTTATGATCCTAATTGCTTCCGCATGTTGAATGTCAACACCAACATAAACATGTATGTAGAGACATATATGTGGATTATATTTAAGTGATAACCTAAATAGTCTGTAGTAGATGGATAGGGTTAGATACCTTATCCTTGTGACACTATGAATACGGCCTGCTTTGTAGGTGTTACAATTTTTGTAAAGTGCTACAAATAATTTGATCTTGATCATTCATGTAGTGGGACTGTTCTATAGTGCTGCATGTGAGTGGGGCTGTTCTATACAAAAAGGTTTGTATAAGACTGGACCACGAAATGAATAGTCCATTTATATAACGTCGTTAATATTAGAGACGTACATTTCACCAGGATGACCATAGGTGACATGACCTGAACCCTAAGTGAGTTGGGAACTCTTGCCTATGAAGGTAGTCCTTTGATTTGCATGGGTGAGAATGGCCAGATCGCCGACTCAATAAGTTTACCATTTTGGGGATTCATCTAATTGGGAAGTTGGGAACATAGCTACACAAGAGGAAACTCACTCATTCCCTAATGTCAGGGTAAATAGATAAATTTCTCCCTTAAGGGCTAATTCCGGGGCTTGAATAATGTGGCGCGATACCCTCTCTTGACCCGACATGGGGTTGGTCATATTTGGACTATGACTTATTATTCATTAAAAGGATCAGAGGAACTTAAGAAGTTAGATATAACTACAGAGGCAAAACGGTAATTCTGACCCATCTATACTTACAAACAATTTGTGAAGGGACATCGCGTTGTTGACTGGTTATATCTAATGAACACAAAAATATATTTGTAGTGCGAAAAGTGCAGCTGCCAGTCTTTAGTGGAGTGATCAACAGTTAATGGATATTGGATAATTTAATTAAAGGAGTTTAATTAGTCATCTGAGTACCATTGGAGCTTTAATCTACAGGTCCATAAGGTCCCTCTGTAGCTCAACAGTGATTATTGAGAATTAATTTTGGATTAATTTGAATTGTTCAAATTAATTGAGGGAATTAATTATTTATGATATAATTAATTTAAATTAATTATATGTGATATAAATAATATATTGTATTTGATACATTATAGTATATAGTTTATTTTGAGATGAATTAAATATTTGAATATAATTCAAATATTAGTTATATGAATGAGATTCATATAATTATATTTAGTATAAATGTGGTTTATATTAAATACCATGCATTATTGAGAGAAATAAAAATTATAGGTTATATTATATTTGATACAATATAAAAACTATAGGTTATGTGTTATATTTGATATAACATATAGTTTAATATATATTATATGAGAATGTGGTTATCATATATATATATATATATATAATTTATGTAAAATAAATTAATTTTTTGAAAATTAATTTTAACTCCCTCTCTCTCTTTTCTCTCTGGTGGAAGATGTGTATTGTAGAGAGTTGGAAAAGATTGGATCTTCTTCCTCTAGCTTCACATAGAATGGTCTAAGTTGTTCTCCTAGAACTTAGACAGAATTATTCCTTTTTAAAAATTCTCTCCCTCTTCCCAAAAGGATTCAGAGCCCACACGTTCAAAAACTCTCATCCCTTACAAAGAATACAGAAGGTTTAATTTTGTGGTGGTGTCCACGTTGAGATTTGTTTCTATACGATTTGATCGTGATTGTTCGTGACCATTTGGAGGGGAGGAAATTCGTGAAGAAGTTGTTCTTCAAGGGTGAGTTAAATTCTTAACCCTTTTTCCCTTTAATTCTCTTTTAAGCATGCTGTAATTTTTTCTTGTAATGCATAATTTTGTTTTGTAAATTTTAATTATGTGAAAAATCGAAATTAGGAACGATCTCACTTCCGCTACGGACCTCATGGTTCCTACAGTTCCACGATTTTTCTTGAACAATATTATGAATTAATCTGTGAATGCTACTTATATAGCCATGATTCCCAAGAAGACACATTGCATTAAGGTCTCATATTATCGTCCTATCAGTTTGACAACCAACATTTATAAGATTCATGCCAAGGCTCTCTCTGAAAGACTAAAACCGACCTTACCTTGCACTATTTTCAAGCAATAAGCTGCTTTTGTTTGTGATCTACAGATTCTTGATCCCATTCTTGTTGCTAATGAGATTGTCGACTATTGGAGGTGCAGTAAACAAAAGGGTGTTATAAAACTAGACATTGGAAAGGCATTTGACAAGCTGAACTGGACCTTTCTCCTAACAATGAAAAAGTTCAAAGGCTTTCCCAATCAGTGGATTGAGTGAATACGAGCTTGTATATCCTCGGTCAACTATTCCATCCTTCTCAATGGCAAACCAAGAGGCTATATCCAAGCTAATAGAGGCATTCGACAGGGAGATCCTTTCTCCCTCTTCTTATTCATAATAGCCATGGGCTATCTTTCTATGTTGCTTGATGAGGCACAGGACAAAGGACTTATCAATGGATGTTGCTTCAACAATAGTCAGATGGAGCTCACCCATCTCTTATTTTCAGACGACATCATATGGAACAGCTCAGGAACCTTATATACATCATCACTGCTTTTGAGAAAGCATCTGGCTTAAAAATCAACATGTATAAATCCACTCTATCCGGTGTCAACGTTGATGACCAGTCCATGGCTCTTATTGAGAACCTTTGGGGTTGTCCGGTTGCAAAACTTCCTACCACATATTTGGGTATGCCTCTTGGGAGTAATCCAAAATCTATATCCTTTTGGCATCCCATATTTGTGTGTGCCTCTTGTGGGTGATCTATATCCTCTTGGAGGTCGATTAACCTTGCTGCAAAGCGACACTAAGCAACCTCCCAATGTATTATATGTCAGTCTTCCCTGTCCCTATCTCCATCTATAAGTCTATTGAATAGCTTATGAGAACATTTCTTTGGGAAGGCTGTGAAAAAGATGGAGGATCACACTTAGTTAGATGGGACATTATCACTAATCCTAAAGAATAGGTGGTTTTGGCATCGACAAGATAAAAGTTAAGAATACTGCTCTGCTTTCTAAATGGATCTGGAGATACTTATCTGAAAAGGGTAGCTTATGGAAGAGTCTTATTGTTTTCAAATACAAACCTGGGGTGCCTAGATCTATCCCCTCTAAGAGTCACCATTGCAGCTCCAGATCTCCTTGTCATCACATTGCCAAATTGCAAAACATGGTGATTGATCACACGTCCTGGCACATTAACAAGGGAAATAAAACATTATTCTGGTACCATTGCTGGAACCAAAACATAATCCTACAGCAAACTGCACATAGATTCTTTTCCATGTCCATGGAACCTCTTTTGACAGTGGAAGATGCTTGGGATGCTTCACTAGACCTCTTATGCAGCGGGAATAGAGAGCTTGGCAGGACTTAACAAGTGGTTGGCCTCATCCATCCAATAATCTTGATGCGGATAAGATTGTTTGGAATCTTGCCTCGGACGGAAAATTCACGGTGAAATCCCTAAAAATACATGTAATGGCATCTCCTCACATACACCCATAATTAATCCAGGTAATTTATGGAAATTATACACCCCCAAAAAATGCAAATTTTTCCTCTGGTGTATCCTTCATAATAGCCTCAACACGGCTGAAAAACATCAACCAAGGAAGCCCCAAATCTTTTACAATTCGAATTGGTGTGTTGTTTGCAGAGGCGGGTTGGAAACTGTGGACCATCTCTTCACCAACTATATATATTCCTCTAATCTCTGAGCTCGTTTATCCCAAGTCTGTCCACAGCAACATATACAATCTACAACCAATCTCCTCAACTATCTCTTGAGCACCAGATTGAATACAAAGGTTGGGATCTTGAAAAACAACATCATCGTGGTCGTCCTATGGTGCACATGGCTCGAAAGGAACAAAAGAATTTTCCAAGATGAATATAAACACCAAAATTGTGTGTGGGATGAAGCTCTATCACTAGCTAGTCTTTGGTGCGTTAAATAATCTTTATATTGTAATTGCGATGCATCCACAATTGCTCTAAACTTGAAAGTGTTATTGTAACCCAGTTGCTCTTACCCCTACTGTTTTGAGGAGTCTATCAATAAGATATAGTCTATCACTAATAGATTATGTTATATACCCATTGCAATTACTAATTTTTTTTATTTATTTCTCCAAATAGATGAATCTCTCACGTCACAGCCATGTATCCAAAATATATTTTTTAAGTGGGTTGTGATTTCAACCATCACAGGACCAAGTAAGTTCATGAATTGAAGAGATATAAAAACTGCATTTTCTTTTTTTATGGGTGAGAACATTCAAATTACTATTTTGATATAATAACTTATGAAGTTTTATTTTTTATTTTTTTTTCCAAGTAACAACATAACTTAAAGTTCGAGCTTTGTTTAATTTAAACTATATCTCAAACTACTTGGAGTAATTTTTATAAAAGTTGTTCTGAATTTTAAACATTTAAAGAATTTTTGGGCCCATTGAATGGGTTATAATAGATCATTCAAATTGAGGCGTGTATTAAAATAATCGGAAGTTACAACCATAAACATAATTAGTTGGGGCTCCAATTCTTATATTACCATGGATTGATTGTGTTCCCTAAAAATAATGGTAAGGGAGCGTTTGACTCATAGAGTTGAGTTGATAATTACTATCTAAGAAGTTAGATTATCAGAGTTAGATTATCTGTGTTTTGAGTGCAAAGTTGTTGAGTTTGTAATTATTATATGGAAAGTTAGATTATATAGGAAGTTAGATTGTCTATGTTTTGGATGCAAAGTTGAGTTGAGTTGAGATAGAATGTCTATATTTAGGATGCTGAAATGAGTTAAGTAAAGTCTATGTTTTAGGTGCAAAGTTGTGTTGAGTTGAATTAGGAGGTATCTGATGCAATTTTTCTAAGCAAAATTGATTTTGTATTAGATGATTTTTTTATTTTTATTTTTTTTTTAAAATTTCCAATTGTACTTATATTTTTCTAAAATTTGTAACACTAAGAAAATGCTTAGTTTTATTTCTCATTCTTAAAACACAACAAATTCCTACAAAGTATACTATACACAAAATTTGAATTCTATTTTTGAACACTGAATTACATAACATATCATTTTTCCATTCCTAATTACCGAACATATTCCAAACAAATGAAATCTTTTCACAACTACTCAGCCCTTGGTCATGAACATATTGAATAAGCTTAAAAATTGAACAAATTTTTGTTTTTCCTTCTTGAAAAATATAACATATTTTTCACCATACAATTGCATAATAATTTTATTTACATCTCCCTGTTTTAATAAATGAACATTTTTTTTTACTCCCTAACCCTCAATTTTTAATCCTAAATTAATTTAACCCAATCAGAAATGTTAATTAAAAAGAAAATCTCATGTTTGTTATTTTGCTCATTTGTAAAGATGAAGTTAAGTTTTTATGGGTAATGATTTTTTTCTTTTTTTGGCAAACATCTAATTCTTTACATTTTACACTAATATAAAAAAATGAGTTTGGGCTCTACAAGAAAGATAAAGAAACTATAGTTATATTAGAATGAAACCATTCAAAAGGCCTGGAATTAATTATATCATAACACCAAGACTTATAGAAGGCATAGCAAATATGTGATATAAAGGAAGATGTATAAAATCACATCAATGCAACGTCTAATTTATTATAAAGGTAAGAAAAGAAATTTTCTAGCACAGTCTTTCTTTTAGTAATCACCCTATATGAATTTAAAATTTGAAAGTTGGGAGTGACACGAAAGTTACATAAGGATGGCATAATCTTTTGTTTAGTAACCATTATTCTACAACAAATATTACACTTAATCTAGACAAAATACTATTATTTATATAACCAACCACCCTACAATATATGTTAACGGACAGGAACATATGAGTAGAACATACACAAAAATAAGGTTGTCGTTAAGGGTATATGTACATGTTCACAAAAAACAGGATTGTCATTAAGGATCCCGTTAGATGTGACCTTTGTAGGGATGAAAACCCTAATGCAATGGAAATTACTGAACCAAAACTCGTTATTAATTTGGGATTTCTGAAATACCCATACACTAGGAAATTCTAGAAAACCATACAAAGACCAACAAAGAAGTTGTCTACTGTAAACTTAGATTCTAGGTTAAGCATGCACTGAAATTACAGATAAAAGGGGTAGAAATTTTACCTTTGTAGAGACTTTGATTAATTTATTAGTTCTCTAATTATATTGAATTCACATCACCATAAGGCTACAATCCTATTCTCTGAGATTTCTTGAGGTAGAAATTGGTTTGTGGGAACCGAATCGATTAGGAAGAGAAGGGGAATCGTTTGTTTCTGGAAATTTCTTAAGAGAACCTTTTTGTGTTTTTCCAAAAAATCAATATCATCGTTCACCTTCAAAACTTACGTTTTGCAGGTCTCTTAACCAATAGGAGAGAGAGTGAATGTGGAAGAACCCAAGATTAAGATAACTCCATTATGTGGGAGTTATCCTTTCTAATTAATTAAATTAATTAAATATTATTTAATTAATATATTTAAATGAAACATTTGTCACATAACCTATAATTTTCGTTCAATTAATTTAACTAAATTAAATTAAATTAAATAATTATTTAATTCTCCAATTGGTAATCATCAAATTAAATATGAAATATTTAATTTAGCTTATATTGAAATCATATTCAATTGTATTTCTCATAACCTATAGTTTTATTGTGAATCCAATTCACATTAATTTTAACCTATAGTTTTAATATGAAATCAATTCACATTAGATTAATATTTGGACTCCTTCAAATATTTAATTCTCTCATAAATTAATTTTGAATCATATCCAAAATTAAATTTATATTATAAAGTTTAAATAAAATATAAATTTTGTATTATAATGTATCATTATACATTATATTATTTCCCTAATCGAATTTGAACATTTTAAACTCAATTCAAGACATAGTTACCTCAAATCCTTTTATTAATTAGGAAGGAGACCTCATAGACCTATAAATCAGAAGCTCCAACATAATGAGACTAATTGGCTAAATTCATTAACCAAATTAATCAATATTCGTTAACTGCAGTTACACTCTACTAAAGATCCACAGCTACACTCTTTTCACTGTAGATATATTTCTGTGTCCACGAATATAGACTAATAATAGCAAGTTAGTCCTTCACGAGTGTTCGTAACACCAGTTGGATCAAATTATCATTTTACCCCTAGGTTACTTTTGTATCCTTAAGTACCCTCTGAACCTTCGCATCGACTTTCTCTGTCTCTAATGGACATAAGGAGAGCCCTAGCCCTGAGAATCGAATTCTAAACCAGCGTGGCACTACTGGATGCTTCTGATCAATAGAACAGGAAGCGCGGGATGAACCCTTTTTTCTTTAAGGATTCTACATTTTGGTGCGAGACTTCCTGTTGTGACTTCGGAATGATTTAGAGAGCAGCGAATCAGGCTTTCAGAGTGGTGTTCGAAAGAATCAAAACACATCGAAATGGTACCAGGCGTACTTAATAATAGAAGGATTTGGCAGAAATATGTCAAGCCAATAAGACATGTCCAAGATCATATGCCAGCTCCTGGCCTATTGGTTGATGATAGGATGTACCTTCTGGAAAGACACTTTTTGCCTCTACATAAACTGATGAACTATTTATTATAGTTGGCAAGGCTTAGAAGCAAGCTAAACAAATTTTCATTATATGAAAAGGTGAAAAGCAATAAAAGCATCACCAATCACATTCCACATCCCACTTCAAACTTTTTGATTCCATTTTGAGAGAGTTGAAAAAGCACTATCTCGTTGAAAGGTTCTACCGTCTCCAAGAATGGCATAGTCGCAAAGCTTTGTCGTGCCCATCTTTAAGTAATCATAGGAGAATCGAAAGATCTGGGAAATGTCTCGGAGTGGCAACCCGACTAAACAAATGCGGTGACGCAACTTGTATAGCCTTGCTTCCCATTGTAATTTCCATTGTAGCACGTGTGTGGCCCAACCCATAAGGGCCATGCGGACTTGACGTCAAAGAAAGGGTGGGCCATTGATAAAGAATCGATTCCAGAAGGGTTTGACCCCGTACATCAACTGAATGTCTTTGTGCTTCTCCAATAAACAACCTGTTTATGGTCCAACCATTAAATAGAAACCCCTCTTAGGCCAGTGAGAGCATAAGGTCCTTTGTTCAAGTCCCGAAGACACCACTTAAGGGAACACTCGTCTACTTACCCTTGTAGGAACTCGTATGAGGAGAATCTTGAGCGGAAGTGGATCGACCAAATTCCATTAATTATTGAATACTAAGTTTACAGTAAACATACAAAATATATGCATTTAAATTAAACTACAACATGCTTTTATAAGAAAAAAGTTCAAGAAATATTACCTTTAAGAACCTTTTCTTCACGAATCTCTCAAACAATCACAAACCCTTTTGAAGACCTTCTTCAAAATAACCTCGAACAGAAATCCGGACACAACTACATTGGAGTCCTCAGTATTCTCATGGTGAGAATTCAGGAGTGGTGGGCTCTGATTATTTTGGTTAGGATGGAAAAGTGTTAAGGTAGAGGAAGACGATTGAGAAGTTTCAAACAAGAAATCACAGAAAAATTTTGTCATTCTCTCTCAATCGTTCAGCCAAAATGCAAATGTTTAAGGAAGAAGAAAAACAAGTTTTCTTTTATTCCTCTTGCCATAAAGCATAACCCACTAATGTGGGTGGAGAAAAAAAATGGGGAAATAAGTTGTAACTCCCTTATTATTCAAAATAATAATAATATAATATAAATAAATATGATAACTAACTTATCATATTATATTTATATTAAATTATATGTTATATCAAATATAACATATAACCTATAGTTTTAATATTGTATCACATACAATATAAACTATAGATTATTTTCTCATCATATGACATTTAATATAAATCATATTTATATTAAATTTAACAACTATGAATCACATTCATAGAAAATATATTTGAATCTCATTCAAATTTTTGTTTCCTCCCAATAAACTATAATGTACCAAATACATTATAACAATTATATCATATATAATTGAAACAATTTAATTATATTATATATAATTAAATCTCTCTATTAATTTGAACAATTCAAATTAACTCAAAAATTGATTCTCAATTAAATCCTTTTGATCTACCAAGGGGACCTTATGGACTTGTAGCTTAAAACTCTAACGGTACATGAATAATTAATTAAACTCTTTAATTACATTATTCACCATCCGTTAACTGTCAGGCACTCCACTAAAGACCGACAACTGCATTCTTCGCACTACAGATATATTTCTGTGTCTATTGGATATAACCAATCAACAGTACGATGACCCTTCACAAATTGCTCGTAAGTACAGCTGGGCCAAATTACCATTTTGTCTCTGTAGTTACATCTAACTCCTTAAGTACCACTGATCCCTTTAATGAACAATAGATCATAGCCCCACTATGACTAAACTCCTCTCGAGCAAAGAAAGGGTGTGGCGCCACATTGTTCAAGACTTGGAATCATCCCTTAAGGGAACAATTTATCTACTTACCCCTACTTCGAGGAATGAGTGAATTCCATCTTGTTTAGTTGTGTTCCTAGCTCCCCAATCAGACGAATCCCCAAAATCGTAGGCTTATTGAATCGGCGATTTGGTCACTCTCAGGATTCAGGTCATGTTACCTATGGTCATCCTGGTGAAATGTAAGTCTCTATTATGAACGATGTTATATAATGAGACTAAACATTTCGTAGTCCGGTCTTATACAAACTTGTTTGTATAGAATATCCCCATTCGCATGTCTAATACATGAATGATCCGGATCAGATCATTTGTAGTACTTTACAACAATTGTAACACCTACAAAGCGGGCCATACTCATAGTGTCACCAGGATAAGGTACCTAGCCTTATCCATCTACTACAGACCATTTAGGTTATCACTTAAACATGATCCACCTGTATGTCTCCACATACATGTTTAAGTTACAAATATAATCTTGGATGTTATTTTATTGGTTTGTGGTTAATGCAATTAAAATATCAAATATTTTATAGACAAAGTGAATAAAATATCATATATTTTATTAATCACATAAAGAGTTTGTTCATACAATGTTTACAAACTATAGGACCCTACGAGATTTAGGGCATCAACCCCAACAACCCTAAACTCAGGAATGAGTGAAATCATCCTGTATTATTATGTTTCCAGCTTCACACTCCATCTTATCCCCAAAATGGTAGGCTTATTAAGTCGACAAACTTACCACTCTCACCCATACAAATCAAAGGATAATTATTCATTAATAGGAGTTCATAATACACTCAGGATTAAGACTAAGTTATCTAGGTCGTCTTATTGAAATAGAAACCTAACTAGTCAACGGTGTTACAGCTAGTGGTTACTATTTCATGGTCCGGTCTTATACAAACTCATTATATAGGATACCCCACTCGCATGTTACCTACATGAACGTATTGGATCATTGCGTTTGTATCAAATACAAAGTAAACCATACCCATAGTGTCACCAGGATAAGGTACCTAGCCTTAACCCTATACTATAGACCCTTTAGGTTGTATCTTGAACGTTGATCCTTGTATGTCTTCACATATAGTTTAAGACTCAAAAGACAGTCTAGGATTTTAGTTTATTGGATTTAGGGTTATTAAGACAAAATAGAATACAACACAATCGAGAACTCTTTATTGATTATGGTTAATTATTTACATTTACTATCTACGAGTTTTAGAACATAAAACCCAACACCCATTGTTGGAGTTAGTCCAATCAAGTGAATGTTATTGTTGGTTGCAAGAGGTGGTTATCACTTGAGTTAATCATCCAAGGTGGTCTTTGTTGGAGTTACCTTTGGAGATGATTGTCGGCGCTCAGATTTGGTCGTCGGAATTAGGTGCCCAAAGGTGGTAATCAGAGTATGTCATCAGAGTTGCTTGTGTGAAGGTAGTCGCTAGAGTTGATTGCTAGAATTATCTTCGTAGGTGGTTGTCGGAACTCGAAGTTGGTATTTGGAGGTGGCCATACAAAGATGTAAGTTAGAGTATGTCGTGAGTTGCTTGGGTGAAGGTGACTATTGAAGTTGGTCATCAAAGTTGTCATCAGAGGTGGTTGTTAGAGCTTAGAGTTGGTCATTGGAGTGTGGTAGTGGTAGTCGCCCACAGTAGCCGATAGGTAAAACTATTAAAAACATTGAAGGGTAAGATAGTTGAGGAGAGATAAAACAACCAACTCAACTTCATTAACATTTAATGTTGGTGGGGCAAACATTCACTTGGTATCAACTCAACCCAACATAGACAAACACCTCTTAAGTGACATTATCGATTGAGTGAAGAGGTTTGTTAAAACGGGGTATTAGATTCCTAATCAAATGACACCGTACTATAAAGGGAGGAATTTAACATTGTCCCGTTTGTAAGGCTAGAAATTTGTATGAAGGCCTCATTTTGCAGGCCCAAATCCCAACATTCAATATCAAATGAAAAATGACCTCCTACTTACATCATTTCTTATGAAGTTACCAGATTGACCCCAGACGCGTGCGAGGCCTTGTGCCTGGACATTAATCTCGCTTCTCATTCTCATACCTCAGAACAATGTCTCGATTCTCATTCTCGCGCCATATTAGATTGTTTAAAATGTATTTTAAATGGTCTCTCACGCCTCCTTTTAACCTCTCGCTTCTCGTTCTCGTTCTCGTCTCATTCAATGTCAAACGCACATTCTTTCTCTCATTTCTTCTTACTTCCCCCAGATTCTCTCTTTTGTTTCTTCTTACTTCCCCCAAATTCTCCTTCTTGTTTCTTCTTGAACTGAATTAATTTCCACTAAGCTAATTCTCTCTCTCATTTCTTCTTGAAGGTAAACCATAAACGGTTCCGATTCTCCTTTTTTTGTTTTTAGGTTTTTGTTCCAAGTGCTCAGTTCGTGGGTTTCATTTTTAGTTTATTTTTTTAAAGTTTTCATTTGATATTTCTAGGATTAACCATTCCAAATGATTGTGCAATGATCGGGTGAAGGGGGTTTAGAGAGATGGAGTACTTAGATTTTAGGTTTGACTTTTAGTTCACAATGTTTGCATTGGTATGAGAAAACCATTCAAAACGAATGAGGGTTTAGAGAGATGCAAAAGGAAGAAACGACAATAAGAAAATTTGTTGAGAGAAAGGATAACGAGAAAGGTATACGAGAATGAGAAAGAGGAGAGTGAAATGAGAAAATGAAACACGAACGAGAAATGGGAACAAGAATGAGAATCGAGAACGAGAGTTCGATAAAATTAGAATGGGTTGCCAGACAGTCCAATTTCATCTTTTTATTTTGTTTTCGTTTTTGGTTTGCTTTGTCTGATTGTTATTTATTTTTTTTCCTGCAGTAAGAAGTGACTAATTTAGAATTCTTGTAGAAGATCAGTTCTCGATTAAGCCACTAGCCTGTCATCTCACATAGGCATTGCGAGTAGGATATTGAAAGAGAAGCTAATAGAGAGGTAGCTTGACATGTTTAGGAAGACCGTGTTTGGATGGTTCATGGATATGAACATTGTGTTCAATAGTCCTCTAGTCTATCACATCCTATTGTAGAAGGTGATAATGATAGGAACAACTTGATGAGCTTTGACCTAAATGGCACAATTTGTCAAATTCTCGAAGGAGAAGTTCCTATTGGTGATGGGTTTTTTATGGTCACCGATGAAACTTGTACATAATGTTAAAGTGGCAGAATCATTACGTACCAAGTAATTCAAGCATTTAATGGCACAAAAGTGCACCACACAACATTTGAGGAATAGTACAAGTAGTTACAATTTGAGAGTGACTTTGATGCTGTGAAGGTTAGTCTTGTGTACTATATCGAGCTTGGTATGATCGAAAAAGACAAGACGAAAGGTAGCAGTCCTTGCTTGATGATATAGAAGACATTGAATATTTCAATAGCATGAATTGGGGAAATATGCTCTGGGAGAGGATAATTAATGGCTTTCAGAAGGCATTGAAAGACAAGGTCGGGATGTACAAGCAGGAGTTCCAAATTGAACAAGAACTACATGTTGAAGTATAATCTCATGGGCTTTCCTCATGCCTTCCAGGTAACAACGGTGCCATGTATTTGAAGGACTTGAATTCCTTAGCGGAAGCAAATGATCGCCTTGTGCCAATGAATTTCGTTTTGGAAAAACTCAAAACAGAAAAAAAAAAACATATGACAGAAAACTAGGATAAACATGAAATATATAACATGCTTAATAGATTCAAGGGAGAAAACAACCTTTGAAATCCGTCTTCTATAGGATTTTCTCCACGGAATGAACTATCATGAACATCATGAATACTTAGATTCTCCCTTTTTAACTCAACATGTCAAGCCACTTCCCGAGCTCACTTCTCAAACCCGAAAGGAGGCGTGAGGACGATAGATACCACCCTTTTGTGATATCTACAACCCATCTATCCTTTAACTCGTCTTATCTCAATTTAATCAAAGACAAATAGAATTAACTTATTGTTTATATTTAACAAGAGTTATAGATTTAGGGATTTTACAACATTTACCTAACCCCAATTTAAAAATTATTATACAAACATTTAACTCATGGCATACCTCATTCTCTCACAGCAACCTGGACTCCTCTGCTACCTACGAAGTAAAACATAAAGGAAAAGAGTGGGCTTATAAGCCCAGTGAGTGTTAAACAACTTACAAGATCTCTCTCAACCCTTTAGAGACAAATAACTCAATAGCATATTCATATAGCAAGGTTACTTCTCAAACCTCAGGCACGAACAAGTCCGCTACCTTCTCTACCTACAGAAATGGTAGATAGTTAAACATATCTCTTTTATTACTACTATGTATATATAGATTCCCCTCTTTATGGGCTCAGAAGCTAGACCCATTGGTCCTCTAACCATCACATAAGAGGTTCCTCTCACAAACTTAGGAACTAGGCCCTCATGACCCCCTGACCATCCTGTGAGGTTTCGCCACAGGCTTAGAAATTAGGTCTTCTAACCCCCTGACTATCCCAAGACTCATATTCTCATCATCATTCAAGCTACTCATACATCTAAATATGCATAGAGTTTTATATAGATATGAAAAAGTCCTTAAAAGAATATCACTCATAGTTTGTTAGTAGGGATCACCTTTCTTCTCCAAGCTCCCTGGTTTCCTCTAATTGGAATGCCAAGCCTATACTAGCTCAATAAAAAACTTGGATTCTCAGGTTTAGGGCTAAAATAACCTTAAAATACATTCTTGGCCCTAAACTTAGCTTACCAACTCTTATTGATATGAAACTAGACCTCTGAATACTTTTGGACAACAGTTTGATGCAAGGCAAGCCTTCCTTATGTAGTTGGACGCATGCTAATGCCTTCTGGACCCCTGGAATTCCTCTGATCAATGCATGGACTAGGCTGGACGCATCAAATTCTTGATCAACGTATGGACCTCCTCTGGTCAACGTATAGCCCTATGTTGAAACCCTAATTTTCCTCAACCCTCTCCTTTTTGAGTCTTCTTTGAAAGGAATTTGAGTTATGAGCTGAAATGAAGTTCTCCCGTGGTATTTATAGGCTCTCAAGGGCATCCTTGTCACCTTTCTCAAGTCACCAATGATGGAAAATAAAGAAAAGAATGCACAACGGAAGCAAGAATCGATAACGTTCTTATTACATAAAACTAAGAATAAGCATGCATAAAGGGTTAGAAAATACAACATGTGTAGAATCCACCACAATCTTCCTCTCCATGCTCGATCGACACCACCAGGTAAATCCTCACTATTCTCCAGTTGAAGAACACGGTGGTGGGACCATTTTGTTAGTGAAGATAATGGAATTTCACTCTAGCAAATTGGAGAGTAAAGAGATTTTGGTGGAAGAGTCAAGTGAAAAGTCAAAGAAGCATTAGTTTTTCCACATTTCAAAAACAAAACTATTTAAAGACAAATTACATATAAAATCCTATTTTGCATGTCTTCCACCTCAAAATTCACTAGCATGTAATCTTTAGGTGTCAAACTTTGGAAGTGTCACTTTAAAGTCCACTTAGTTAGTGGAAAAATCCAACAATTTGATTTTTCCACTAACTAATTTTAATATAAATAAAACAAACTTTTATGAGAAAAAAAAATCATAATTTAGAAAATATTTTTAAAAAATTAATATCACATATTAAATTATTTTTTATACCTAACTTTGATTTATCATATTAATCAAGTTTTAAAAAATATTTTCATGCTACTGTTCAAGAATACTCTAAAAAATAATTAATAAATTAATTATTTAATTGTAAACTATATCTCATATAAAATACAATTTTTCCTAATGCCTGAATTTGAACATTTCAAATTCTTACTTCACCTAGTTCTTTAATTTTTTCCGTAGTGAGCTAGCGAGGAGACCCGATGAACCTACAGATCATGGGCTCCAACAATCTGAGACTAACCGGTCAAACTCTTTAGCTTAGTTAATCAACATCCAGAACTGTCCACTATAGCTTGTAGTTGCACTCCCCTCACTATAGATATATTATGTGTCCATTTTATATAACCATGATAAGCAAGCCAACCCTTCACCGGTTGTTCGTAATAATGGCTGGGTTATAAGATGTTTTACCACCAAGATTACATCTTACTCCTTAAGTCCCACTGATCCTCTAATAAACAATTGATTTTTGACCCAACCACTAAACCGAGTACCTATCGGGCTAATGAAAGGGTGGGGCCCCTTGTTCAAGACCCAAAGTCAGCACTTAAGTGAACAACCTCTCTACTATCCCTAAAAACGAGTAGGAGTAGATTCCGTATTGCACCCTATGTCTCCAGCTATCTATTCGATCTTACCCATAAAATGGGACGTTTTTTTAGCCAACCCTCACCCATGTAAATCTAAGGATAAACCCGAATAAACAGAAGTTCATAGTTAGCTTGGTATTAAGGTAGGTCATCGTTTTGAAATAGTCAGTCTTAAACAGTAAACAACGTTATAAAGTAAGAGTGACTTAATTTTTGGTCCGATTTTATGCAAACTCATTGCATAGGATGCCGCCGCTCCTCATGTCAATACATGAATGAATCAGGATCACTTCGTTTGTAGAACTTTACAACAAATTGTAACAACTACAGAGTGGGTTGCATCCGATATTGTTACCAGAATAAGGCACCCAGCCTTATTCGTAAACTATAGACCATTTTGGCTATTTACTGCACTTGATCTACTCTCATGTCTCCACATAAAGTTCATGTATTCATATAATAGCCATGGATCTTTAGTTTATTGGATTTAGACTTTACAAGTGCAATTCACATATTCAATAATAGTTTTATTGAATAAACATCATTAACATCTTTATTGATAATAGAATATGTTTAACATTACAAACTGTGAGTTTTAGGACATTCAACCCAACAACCAATGCATGGCACATGTTTTGCATGAAAATTCTAAGTGTCAGCTCCATGCAAAGTCCAAAACAAGGGTCTTTGACACCTTCTACTTACATGGGAGTTAGAGGTATCTCCACCATGCAAAGTCCAACGTAGAAGCCCTCCTTAAGCTGTCATTCCGACCTTTTGGATGTCCTATTATGCATCCACCTCACCCTAGGTTTGACCAGGGCTTTATCTGGTTGAGCAACGCACCCCTTTTTATTGTCAATCCAACCTTGCTTTCCAAGTTTCTCAAACCAATGCAGATTAACCTAGGTTGAGCACATGGTTACTTCATCAACAATCCTTCCGTCGTCCAACATCTCCTCCATGCATCCATAGGGTGCCTCCAATGCATGCTCCCTTAAGTTTGGACGTATGGTTTCTTAACTATATTACCAACTTGACTCTTACTCACCACATAGTTTCCTTTTAGGCCTTTAGTAAAAACATGTGCCCATCTTACCCCAAGCATGCATCTAACTAGGTTCTTGACTTCCTTGGTTTAACTCTCCCCTCAAGAATTTATTTTATGCTTCCATTTTGCTCTTCATATGTCCAAAAATGGAACTCTCAAGGCCCCTTATGTGCCAACCCTAGTTCTATGCACCCAATTTCAACCTCATGCGCCAGTTCTTCTTCCTCTTCCTTCTTCCTTGGTTTCTATTTTCTTCTCGATACATAATTTACTTCCTCAACTCAAAGACTTAGCCATGTGTCCTCTTTGGCTTACTTTTCCCTCCAAGACATGCGTCCATATGGCCATTGATGCACCCAAAACCCATATATGCATCCAACCCTTCCCTCATTAGGGTTTCCTCCACTTATGTTGTCCTATTTTGTCCAACACTTAGCCAATTCCTCTCCTAGAATATCCTATGCATCCATGATAGGTCTCTATACGTCCATCCTACTGTTCAACACATAGTTCCCTTAACTCACCTCATAACATAGCTTCCCATATCCCTTAAACATCTAAGTTGTCCAAAAACTCCCCTTGGGATGCATTCACTATGCTTCCATGCGTCCAAGACTCTCCATCCTCTCTTAGTTCAACTCTTACTCTCGTAGTATAGTTTGAATACTTAGCCAAATTTTTGGCTTCAGACTATTATGTCTCCAACACTTAAGGGGATCCTGTGAGGATGAGGGTGTTACACAACGTACAGAGAACACCACTAATTGATCTTCCTTGCTATTCTCCTGATAAAAATTGAAAGAGGTGTGGGCTCTTCAATTTTGGTAAGGGAAGGAAAAATGAATTTGGCAAAGGGCTTAAGAGTATTTTATTTAGGGCTAGTTGCATAAATAGATAGTACAAGGATAAAATAATTGCATATATAGATAAAAAAAAAATGGTAAAAGACTAAAAAACTCATGCCTAGCCACCATTTTGCTCGCTTCCTCCCAGTTGTCTCAAATTAAAAGCTATCACTGATAGCTGCTATAAGCTGCTATCACTGATAGCTTCTATAAATTGTTATCGATGATAGTTTCTATCAGCGATAACTTTCAATTTGAGAAAAATTAATACAATATTGAAATATTAGCTTTTAATTTGCTATCAATTATCAGTAGCTATCATTGATTCACTTTCATCAATTGGAATCAACCTTGAAATATGAATACTTAAGGCTATCAGTAGCTATTAATGGCTATCAATGATAGATTTATAAATAATGATCAACTTTAAAAGAAGACCAACAACTTTGATTACCACAGTAGCTATCACTAATAATCTTTTATCATGGCTATTACTGATAGTAGTTATCAGTCGTTATCACTGATAGACTTTCATCAATTAGAATCAACCTTGAAATATTAACACTTAAGGCTATTAATAATAGACTTCTATAACTGGTTATCGTCTTTGAAAGAAACTCGATATATAGATATCATCTAAGTTCAATCACTGATATCACTAACATCACTCATATTGTGGTTATTAGTGATAGCTTCTTTCACTGATAACATCATTGATTAGATGCTATCAATGATCTCACTGATATCATGTTATCAGTGATAGCTCTATCACTGATAACGTTCTATCAATGGTAGCTTCTATCACCAATAACGTGCTATCGGATGGCTTCTATCATTGATAACATGCAAATAGTATTAGCTTCTATCACTGGTAACATGCTATCAATAGTAGCTTCTATCAATCATAGCCGTTGAATACCTTTTTGCCCCTTTCTTGTCCTTCCCAAACATTTATAAGGCCCTTTTCTTTTTTATGATAGCTTCTATCACTGATAAATATGCTATTAGTGATAACTTCTAGGAATTTCACTTACATTTTAGTTCGAGATTCAACTTTATTAATTAAATTCACTAAGTTGGCTATCAATGGTAGATTTCTTAGGTGACTATTAACTATAAAAATATAATCAAAGATTAAGCTATCAATGATAGAAAATATTAATGACTATCGCTGATCGACTTTTATTTGATATTTATATTTATTATTTGTTATAATAATCAAACTTGATGATTGACTTGTTGGTGTTAAGTCACTTATGAATTGAGTACTTTCAAGTCTTGGTTACGAAACTCAACCTCAAAATACTTGTGAAAAAAAAAAAAGAGAAGAAGAAAAAATTCAAACAAAGGAAAGAAAATTTTAAAACTAGGAGAAAGAGAAGAAGCAAAAACTGAAGAGAGGAAAGAAAATTAAATAGAAAAAAGAGAAGCAAAAACTAGAGAAATGAAAGAAAAATTAAAAAAAGAAAAAGAAAAAGAAAGAGAAGAAGTAGAAAATTGGAGAAAGAAAAGAAAAGAAAATAATAGAAAAAAAAAAGAGAAGAAGCAAAAGTCGGAGAAAGAAAAGAAAATAAAAATAAAAAAAGAATAAGAAAATTTGAAGAAAGAAAAGAAAATTAAAAAGAAAAAAGGAAAAAAGAAAGGAAAAAAGAAAGGAAAAAAGAAGGAAATGAAAGAAAATAAAAAAAATAAAGAAAAGAAGCAAAAATCGGATAAAGGAAAAAATAAAAAAAATAAAAAGGGAAGAAGCAAAAACTGGAGAAAGAAAAGAAAATGAAAAAAAAAAAAAAAAGGAAGAAGCAAAAATCAAAGAAAATAGAAAGACTAAAAAAAGAAGGTGTGCAACAAGACAAGATAAGAGAGGGTGAAATTGGAAATTAAAAAAAATCAATGATTGACTAGCAACTCATCCATATTTGCAAATATTCTAAAGATGTAATATATTTTTAGATTTTTTTCTCTTATTCTACTATCTATTATAAATATCCTTTTCTTTAGAGAGTTTTTAGAACTTACAGACCGTGTTCTGTAATTCTACAAAAACGCTCTAACATACTATGTGAGAGAGAGGGAAAGTTACTACTCAATAACTCCCCACTCACCCATAAAGAATAAATTCTTGGAAGTTATTCTTAATGTTTTTAATTTAATATTATTAAAAATAATTCAATATAATTAAATTAATAATATTAATTTAATTAAAAAATATATTAAAATATATTTAATATAGAATTAAATAAATAACATTAATTAACTAACAATTAATTAATTAATAAATGAAAATCACATATTTAATTTAATTTGAATCATATTCAAATCATATTCTCTCACATTATCTATAGTTTAATATGAACTGATTTATATTAATTTTAACCTATAGTTTTATATGAATCTTATTCATATAAATAATATTTGAATCTTATTCAAATATTCAACTCTCATATAATAAAGTATAATTTTGAGACTCATTCAAAGTTAACTTTATATTATAATAGATATATACATTATATTAATCGTATCTTATACAATTCTTTCCCTTATTTAATTTGAACAATTCAAATTAATCTTTGTTTCTTATTTAACCCTTATTGAGCTAGCAAGGATACCTTATGGACCTACAGATTAGAAGCTCCAATGATATGAGGTTAATTAATTAATCTTTTTTAAATTAATCAACATTTATTAACTACAAGTCACTTCGTTAAATACCATAGCTGCACTCTTCGCATTGTAGATATATTTTTGTGTCCACAGATATAACCAATCAATAATAAGTTGATTCTTCATAAATTGCTCGTTCTGTGTCAAATTACGTTTTACCTTTGTAGTTATATCTAACGTCATAAGTATCATGGATCCCTCAATGAACAAATAATTCATAGTCCAACTATAAACAATCTCTCTCGGGCCAATGAGAGGGTGAGACCTTATTGTTCAAGACTCGGAATTAGCTATTAAAGGAGCAATTCATCTACTTTCCCCAACTACAGGAATGAGTGAATTCCATCTAGTGTAGTTGTGTTCCTAGCTTACCATCAGACAAATCCCTAAAATGGTAGACTTATTGAGTCGACGAAACTGGCCACTCTCACCCATACAAATCAAAATATTGCCTTCATAGGCAGGTGTTCACAACTCACTCAGGATTAAGATCAAGTCACTTATGGTCATCCTAGTGAAATGTTAGTTTCTTCAAGTAACAATGTTATAAAAAGAAACCAATCATTTCGCAGTGCGATCTTATATAAACTCTTTATAACGGATACCCCACTCACATGTCTCTACATGAACGATATGGATTATATCGTCTATAACACTTACAAAGTGGTTTGTATCCACATTGTTACTAGGATAAAACATCCAACCTTATCCATATACTGCAGATCTTTTAGGTTATTACTTGAACATGATCCACTTGGATTGAGTTAATACAATCTAATATCAAATAAAATACATCTTATTTTATTAAATTAACTAATTTGTATTTACAAATTACAAACCACGAGATCTACGAGATTTAGGACACTAAATCCAACAATCTCCCACTTGTCCTAAAGTGAGTGGGGTGTACAGTACAAAATATAATATAAACTAAAGTACACAATACAATAATCTTGGGACTCTTGTACCCCATAATAATCCCACTTGTCCTTGACAAGATGATGCTTATCCCGTAGACCTAAACTTTTCAGGTGACCCTAAAAAACTTTAGCCATGAGAGCCTTTGTAAATGAATCAGCAACATTTTGTTCCACAACGAACTTTGTGATGAACACATCTCCCCATTGCAAAATCTCCCTAATGAGATGATACTTGTGCTCAATGTGCTTTCCTTATTTGTGGCTTCGAGGCTTCTTGGAGTTTACGACAACACTAGTATTATTACAATAAAGGGTGATGAGCATTAACATGTTTGGAACAAGTTCCAAATCTGTCAAAAACTTCCTAAGCCAGACAGCATTTTTAGCGGCTTCACAAGTAGCTACATACTTCGCCTTCATGGTAGAGTCAACAATACAACCCTGTTTGATGCTACGCCATATTATAGCTCCTCTAATAAAAGTGAACACTGATCCTGATGTGGATTTCCTAAAATCCTTATCAGCCTAAAAATTAGAGTCAGTGTATTCTATAAGGATCAAATCCTTAGCATTATGCAAAAGCATATAGTTTCTTGTTCTCCTAAGAAACTTGAGAATATTTTTAACCACCGTCCAATGATCAAATCTTGGATTGGATTGATATCTACTGACTATTCCCACTCCGTAGAAAATGTTCGACCTAGTACAAAACATGACATACATAAGGCTACCCATTACAGATGCATAGGGAATTCGTCTTTTCTCCTTAACCTCTCGAGATGTCTTAGGAAATTGTTCCTTAGACAAGATAATTACATGCCTGAAAGATAAGAAACCTTTATTGGAATTCTGCATTGTATACCTGACAAGTATTTTGTTGATATACAATGCTTGAGATAAGGGCAGTGTTTTGTTCTTACGATCCCTAATAATTTGGATCCCGAAAACAAATTGTGCTACACCTAATTCTTTCATTTAGAACTAAGAAACTAGTCAATTTTTTATGTTAGTCAGTAAACCTACATCATTCCCAATAAATAGGATAACATCCATATGTAACACTAAGAAAGCTATTGAATTATCGATAATCTTTTTGTATACACAAGATTCATCAACATTTTGATCAAAGCCATAAGATTTTACCGTTGTATCAAATCTTATATTCCAAGATTGAGATGCTTGTTTCAATCCATAAATCGACTGAATATGCTTGCAAACTTTTTGCTCTTGATCTTGTTTAATGAATCCCTCTAGTTGGCTCATATCGATAGTCTCATCAAGATTACCATTCAAAAAGACGATATTGATGTCCATTTTCCGTATTTCATTGTCATAATATGTGAAAATGAACAAGAATTCGGATAGACTTAATGTAACGAATCAACTCTTCATAGTTCAAAATTATAATGAGGGTCAAGTACAAGTTGCATTATAAATGTCCTCCAGTTTACGTAAAGGATTATGGTGATGTTAGATTTCTCCTCTAAAAAATGGATCATAATAGACCTCCTATATTTGTCATTTTTTAGAAATGAATGAGGTTGCAACTTTTGAGGACGCATTTGTTGAGCATGAAACTAGGTTGCCAGCAAATGTAAATGAGGATCCAGAGAATTTTTTTGGCAATAGTCTCTATGGAAGATGACAACAGAACCTATGGGATTCATACTGTACCGAACCTTCTTTAGGTCAAAAGAGAGGTCGTGAAGACACAAATGCTAGGGATGACATTGCTAGTGATGTTATTATTGGCAATGTGACTGTTGAAACTACCACAAATATACCTTACCTGACTCCACGTAGTGAAGGGTGTGTGCATTTGGACCCTACTGCTTCTTTTACAACACATGTACCTCACCCCACCCTACATCTGAATACATGTACTGAAATGGGTGGTCCTTTTGTGTTGAGTGTTCCTGAGCAGAATTCGATTCTAAGTAACAATTTTGGACACCTTCTTGGTATTGTCTCTCAAAGGATAGAGGATCCTCGATGAATATATGAGGTAGTAGGAGAGTGTGGTCCTTCCAAGGTTAGACCATTTTCTAGTACTATCAAAATAAGAGACATTTTCATGCAACATTGCCATCTTTGGGTATTGAGGTTGAGGTCGGGCAAATATTTTTTTTTTTTTTTTTTGCAAGAATAACGTGAAGATGAGATTATCCATGTTGGTTTTCTAGATGAATTTTGAGATACTGGTAAGAAAGTCAAATAAAAATTTATATAGTTTGTGTTGCATCCACAAGACATGCAAATGGGTAGTTCTTGCAGCTAGAATGAATGGTTGAGACATATTCAAGATCACTACATATACACTTGTGCACACATGCTCCATTGAGGTTTTGAATCACGAACACCACCAAACAAGTGCATTTGTAATTGGGCAACTCATTAAGGATAGGTTCAGATTAGTAGAGGTGAGAAACCACGCCATATTATTGGAGACATACCCCAGGAGTATGGTGTGAATATAAATTATGACAAGGCATAACGTGCGAGGGAAATCGTCTCCGGACTTGCAAGAGGAGCCCCAGGGGAATCCTATTGATAACTTATAGAAATACAAGTTATTATCTCTTAAAAGTTGGGACAATTAGAATCTTTAGTGATGAAAACACATTCATTCTAAGGAAAAACACAGAATTTAAACACATTGTTAACTCATAATTTAAACACATTGTTAACTCATACAAAAGTAGTCCATATGTTAAAATTTGCTTCACTGACACATATTATTGCAAGAATTTGAGAAATTTTACTAAGTGTTGCAAACCAGGTTAACGCAAGGACATGCATCCAAAGATGTTCGATGCAGAAGAGATATGTTGGTTCACGCTTTTTCTATTAAATCACCACTTGCAGGTATGAGCGTCTGACTGACGGCATCTGAAAACCTCAGAGATGACAGACGGTTGACCAGGGTATGGAATTTAATGCAAGTTTTGTCACAAGTTACTGAAGAAACGCCTATAAAAAGGGAAGCTTGCTGTTGAGTAAGAGAGAGAGAGAACATTAGATAACTTAGAAAATCAGATAGCTAGTAGAGCTCTGTTGTTTGTAAGAAGGAGATAGGAGGAAAGATCCATTATTGTCGTTGATAAAAGATAGAGTTATTGGAGATTAAGCTTGAGAGAGGATTCTTCAACACTTCTTCACCAAGTTGGTTAAAACAAGCATTAAAATCGAGCCAAAGAGGACAAGAGATTGAACTCTGCAACTTGACTTCTTTCTTTTTACACCTTACTTTCATTTATCATTCCATTCAATTAAATTGAGATTGCTATAAAACATTTGCTATCTTTAATTCAATCTTACCTTTAATCACTCATCATTTGTTCATCTGTTTACATTCGAATTTGTAAGTGGTTGCTGATTTTTTTGACTTAATGAATGCTTGAATTCCATGCGTCAATCATTCTGATCAGTTGATTGAAGTTATCAAGTAGTTAAACCATTCGAAGGAACAACTATACAACACATCAAGTCAGAGTGCATAGTAGGTTTAGAGATAAAATTACTTGTGTTTTTGTCTGTTTATGTGACCAACGCATGCACCTTAGAGATAGGAATACATGTGGCATTTGCATTGAGAAATATTGAACTAATATGATCTAAGGAACAAAAACTCTAACGCATAACAAATACATTCAGTTTTTAAACAAGCATTTGTATCATCTTAATCTCATCTTCATTGTGCTTACATTGGTTTGTTCATCGCACTTGGAATCAACGCATGTCATCATCACTTAACACCAATCAACCATCTCTTCCCTTTTTTGTCTTCTAAACTCCTATACCTTCTTGTATGCGTGCATTGAGGATGAGGGTAAATAATCTTCACTTACATTAATTTAGGAACTCTGTAATTGAAATAAATGCAAAGTCTGCATTAGACTATCTTAAAATCCTTATGTTCGACCTTAGACTTACCAGGAAATCAGAGTTAGATTTATACTTGGATCTGATTTAGGAAAGCTTGTACGTATTACAAGTGTGCTTGCATCCACCCCAATGCATCACCTACCTTTATCATTTAGAGAGAAGTTAATCTGTCATACATCTTCATTCATCTTATCCATATATCACCTTCTCCATTTTTCATTCAAAACAATTCTAGACTCAAATCATGAGACAAACACCCATGCTGTATTGCATGCATACAAAGAAGCTTTGAAGTTGGAGAACCCTAGGACTATATTTGAGATTGAACTTGAAAAATCTCAATATTTCAAGAATATGTTCATGGCATTGGGTCCCTGTTTAAGAGTTGTGATCCCATGATTATTGTTGATGGAACCTATTTAAAGGGTAAATACAAAGGCACTATGTTGGTTGGAGTCGCCTATAGATGGTAACAATCAATTGTAGCCGCTGGCATGTGCAATTGTCGATAGGGAGATAAACCGGTCATGGAAAATGGTTCATGACTAATTTAAATAAAGTAATTGGTGATGTCCCCGACCTTGCATTTTTCTTAGACCAACACACGACAATAACAAATGCGGTTGAAACTACATTCCCTACATCATATCATGGATTGTGTACTTACCACTTGAATAGGAACTCGGAGACACACTTCAAATACGAAGCAGTGAACAAATTGTTTAATAATGCGACAACAATGTCTCACGAGTCAGGGTTTAAAGGTTATTGGATGCAAATTTTGAACTTTAAGAATGGTAGCCTTGCAAGATATTTGGAGAGTGTTTGGTGTTGAACGATAGGCACGGTGTTATCAATCAAGGTATGATAATATGACTAGTAATAATGTTGAGTGCTTCAATTCGTTGACGAAAGAATCAAGGGTATTGCCAATAATTACCCTACTCAAATTCATTAGAAGTTTGCTCTAGGAATGGTTTTACGACCGACAAAACTTCTGGTCAACGAATACATCGACATATTCAAAGTATGTAAAGACAATAATGGATTTTGAGTGTGAAAAATGCTAAGCGATATCGAGTTAACCCAATTAGTTGTTATGGATTCCATGTGAAGGATGGTGGGTTAGGTAGTATTGTTAGCCTTAACACAAATGAATGCGGTTGCGACCAGTTTCAATGTTTGTAAATTTCATGTTCACATTCCATTACCACAACTAGGGAGAGGAACACAAACCCATACACTCTTTGTAGTAGATTTTACGGTGTTGAATTTTTTGTTCTTGCATACGCTGAATCCATATCACCACTAGGCCACCTGTTTAGATGGAAAAAATTGCCAAGATTTGTTGAGGTAAAAATTCGTTCACTAAAACTAGTTGTTCAGGTTGGCCAACAAAGAGCACTCATAATCCCGACCATTAGAGAACATCGTTCATCGAAGAAATGTGGACGATATGGTGGTACAGAGCACCATCGAGCAAAGTGTAATGAACCACTTATCAATACCCAACACAACACATGATAGACGCATAATTGACTTTTCATTGTATGCACATGCTTTTTTTGTGTAATCTTTTAAACTGTAGAGTAAGTGACAATGTAAAGTTACATTCTATCAAAATCTCGTTCGTGATTCTTGCTCGGCGTTCTCGTTCATTTCTCAATTCTCGTTCTTGTTCTCAATTCTCGTTCTCGTTCTCGCTTATTGGAGGGGTTAAAAATCACCTCCTTACAGGAATAGTCTATATTGACATGGTTGGCAGCCAACCAATCCATGCCCAATTTAACATCAAAATCCCGCATATCCAAGACTATCAAAGTCACATCTAGTGTATGATTTACTATTTCAATCTGACATGCTTTTATCTTTTCATTAGTTATCATAATTTCTCCCAATGAAGTAGAAATAGATAAGGCATAATGTAGAGACTCTAGTTCTAAGATAGCATGCTTCACAAATATTGATGATATAAAGGAATGAGAAGAACCAAAGTAAAATAGTACCAATGCGTAATGTCCTAATATTAGGAGCGTACCTGTCACCACTGTTGTGTTTGTTGATGCGATGGGATTAAAATTTAACTATGCCTTTCTAAACTCATAAACTCATGGTTTTATCTAATTGAACCCAAGTACAAGCTCAATCAAGGTCCTAAGAGGTCCAGGATCGAACATAGGAAACATGCCTAATTATGCGATGAAATGATGACTTTGATTTTAACGCGAATTGTTCTTCAAACAGGCGACGGATTTGGTTTGTTTGATCTATCTTACTTATTACACTAGAGTGCTTAAATGGTGGGAGTGCATAATGATGCAATGGATGAGGCTGAATATGCGATGACAATTACAACGTGAAATGAAGCAGCTTGTAGGATAAGGATATGATATTTCAATAAACAAAGTAAGGTTGAGAAAAACTTACTTGTTCACGTGTTCACGCAATTTACTCATAATTATAAAATGCATCTCTCAGTACACTGAGCCATCATACCCTATTTCTAGGAAGCATGCGATGAGTATTTCATGCATAAAATACATCTTTATTTCTCAAGGTATTTCTTCTCTTTTTTAATGAGTTCTAAAATCCTTTACTTTTTCAAGCAGTGATTACTTATATCTAGAGCAATCTCTCGATTTTATTTAAATATTTGATGAAGCACACATTGAGCAAGATAAATGCTTACTTATGCATTACTTAGTATTTGTTAGATTTATCTTTCCCAACCCATTATGAATTTAGTTGCTCATGCTTGATGGAAGAGACATGGATGGATGAGAAAATGTAAAGGCATCCATATTGATAATAAAAGTTTTTTTAAGAAATTTATAGAATAATACAAACACTGATGAATAGAAAAGTGAAACAAGAAAATAAGGATAGAAAATCAAATTGTGGGCTGCAATTTCTTGTGTCTTCCTATGGTGACTACTTCACTGCTACACGATGGTTATAATGGTGGTGAAATCCTTCTTCCTCCTTTACAGAAAGAAACCTTGAAAAACTCAAAATTCTTTAAGGAAAACCTCGAGAGGGTGGTTATGGCGGATGGGTAATGGAAAAATGAGCAGAGTTTTGCCAATCTCTTAGTTATGTTCCCTTTCTTTTTTTTCCCTCCTTTGATCTCATGAGCTATTTGTAGGCGTCAAAAAGAAGGTTCTTTGTCTCTGTCTAATCATTATGCTGACACCTTGCATTAAATTCCATACCTTGTCGTACCACCTGCCTTGCATCAAAAGTTCATTGGCTCTACCACAAACTTTACACATCAGCAACCAATTTGATCTTTTTTATTTAACTTCCACTGTCCACGCGTCTATTGCATTTCCAATCATGTTTCCTCTTATCATGTGGAACTATGCGATGCTAAGTTGGGCGTCAAAATTGCTTCTCTACGTCCGCACCGCTACGATTTTCTTCTTTTGTCGGTTTTCAAAGATTATTAATTTTGTATGCTTACGATCACATGATATGATTAACTGCACGTTTTTTTATCAAGCCAACACATTTTTCTTTGAATTTTCTTAATTTTTGTAGATAAAATAGGCAAAATAACTTGTATTTCTATAAGTTATCAACTACCGCGCTCGACTTCTCGGCCTCTTGTTGAGTTGTAGCATATATTTGCCCCAGTTGTTGCCGTCTGCTCGAATTCCCATGAGGTGTGCTCGAGGACTGACCACCTCCAGTCTGAACTCAAAAGCATCAATCAGTCGTATGCCCCACCTATTTACATCTAAAACATGTGCCCATGCCAATTAAGTAATGCCCCTAATGAAGCTTCCCACACGACGTGCGTACGAGCCTGTCTCTCTAGACCCTTCCGACCTTAGAAGCCTGTTGCTTAAAATTCCATGGTGGTTTGTTTATGTCCGGGCTCTTCTGTGAGGGCTCTAGGGCTCTATGATCAACATTTCTTTTTTTGGCCCGGAGTGGGCTCCCCTGTCAAAGATTTCAAGAACTCTTCCCCTGATGGGCAATCTACTCGTGTCGCTGCGTGGAAAGCCACTGCATAAGTAATCGGCTCTAAAGTCTGCATAATACCTCGCACTCCATCCCAAAGTCTCTTAAAAAATCTCTTAGCCCTCTTTTTCTCTATGGACACCAAGTCAGGGACAAAGCAAGATAATTTATCAAATTCCTCCTTATACTCCTCTACGATCATGAACCCTTGTTTTAGGTTCGTAAACTTCTCTGTTTCCTGTACCATACACTAGTCAAAAAGTACTTCTCATAGAACCGTTCCTGAACTGGTCCCAATTCGCCTGTCCACCATTAGTTTCTATCATTCTTTTTGCCAAGCACCACCAATGTTGGGCATTCTCAGTGAGTAAGAAGACGATGCATTGGAGTTTTTTTTTTTTTTATCTTCAGGGCACTTCATAGATAAAAACAATTATCTCCATAGTAGACAACCACAGTTTCGCCTTAGTTAGGTCCTTTAGTGGCTCATTGAAATCTAACAAATGTTAAGTTTTGTAAATTCTGATTCTGAGTCTGCACTTGTGTCGACTGGGCCTACGAGGGTGGTATTTTTTATGTCTGAGTTTGTTGGGCTACCTTTTCTGCCACAATATGTAACAACCCAAATTTGTACGCATACACTGCAGGAAATTAAATGTCAAAAGTTAAGTAGGACAAGATTTTATTTAAAGGGGTGGTAAATGTAATACCCTAACCCTAATTTAGAAAACAGGAAAACAAATAAAATATATAATTAAGAATGAAAAATATATAAATTTAGTAGGAAAATCGGGTGGAAATTTAGAATTGGAAAAAAATAAGAAATTTATTAATTATCTAAAAATAATGAATAAGGGGGCAAAATTAGGGAGGATTAATTAGAAGTTGGATGCTAGCTAATTCGGGAGACAAAGGGCAGTAGATACCTTTTTGTTTGGGCACTGCTCATTGAAAGAATTGGAGGTGAATTAATTATACGGTTAAAATTTGAAAGAGTTAAAAAAAAGGGGATGTGGAATCCACTTGTCACAAGCGGTAAAACTAACGAGTTTGGAGAGAAATAATGGAGAGAAATATTGGAGAGAAAACTGAGAGAGAGCAAATTTGGAGAGAAAAGATGGAGAGAAAGAAGGAGACAGCCACACTGGCGAGATTGGAGAGAAAATTGGAGAGAGCGAGATTCTCAACGAGAAAGTGGGAGAGAGCGAGAGCAAAACCAGCGAGAGCGAGAGCGAGATTCTCAGCGAGACGGTGGGAGAGAGCGAGAGCCATGAGAGTAAAACCAGCGAGAGCGAGATTCTCAGCGAGAAAGTGGGAGAGAGCGAAAGTCACGAGAGTAAAACCAGTGAGAGCAAGAGCGAGAGCCACGAGAACAAAACCAGCGAGAAAGCTAGAGAGAGCGAGATTCTGAGAACAGAAAGAGTGAGATTTGGACAGAAGCGTGGATTATGCGTTGAATTTGGCCACGATCTTATAAATTATACATGGAGAACCCTAAAATTGAATACAAACAAAGGCTGAAGATGTAAGGGCAACGTTAGCCAAAATTAGGTGTCTTATTAAAGAAATTCTTAAACCTAAGTAATTTTAAAGAAAGCCATTTGTAGGATGAGTTGTCACACAGAGAAGAGCTAGAAAAGGCTATAAATAGGAGGCTTGGGCTAGAAGTTAAATACTCCAAACAAACTCAGTGTAAAGAAATCGTGTGGGTGAAGTAATTCTTTTAGTTAGAAGGAGGAAACGCGAGGGAAGTGCTGCCCAAATTTCCTTCTAATTTAAGGAGAAAGCTCTACTGATTAAATCATAAGGAATAATAAGGAATAACTAGGATCACAGTCAAGGTAAGTAGTTTATCTCACCCTCTCTTTAAGTGGTTCATGGTAGTGTACCTTTAATATGTTGCATAATTATGTTATTGTTATATTGCATTACATGTTTAAAATACGTTTATCGACAAGGGACCCCATGCATTATGTTTGTTCACAACGATGAAATAGATTAAATTTTAATTAGATAAAGGTTATGCTTCAAGGGCTAGTAGGGCATGTATGGTTGCACCCTCTTGACCCAATTCTATGTCAAGATTATGCTAGGGACTAACAGGGTATGTATGGTTGCACCCCTCTAGTCTAATCTTACGTTTATGTTAATGGTTGATGTTGGATGCGACTCTGGCCCTACTGACTGCATGACCCGCTAATCATCAGATGGGTTAGTTTCCGCCTAAGTTCCATCTTCCTATCAGGGCGAAAAAATTTACGTTACAAGCATAACCACCACCACATGTTATTATATGTTTTAGGTCCCAATCATATGTTTTCAGAACATGTTTGCATGTGATTGTGCATTTGGTCACTACCTATGTGAGAACTACTTACTGGGTATTATATTAACTCATCCTATTTTTACAGACTTTGTAGGTAAGGACACAGCGTAGGTGGCAGAACTAGACATCACTCAAATGGCCAACCATCAAACTCACTATTATAGGCATATCCATTTTTGTATCACTACGCTAGTGTTTATGGAGGTCCTGTTTTTGTAAAATAAACTTTTTATATAGTTTTCTACCTAATAAATAAAATCTTAGATATGTTCTTTTGAGATTTTTACCAAAACTCATCTCATAATAAGAAAAGTCTATAGTATGCATGTCGTAGCGGTCGGACCATAATATGTAAGGATCCGGTCGTTACAGTTGGTATCATAGCATTTGAGCCAATTAGACTCTACTAATTAGAAGAGTCGTGGTGTTTGATGGTTCGGCTTGTTAGGCGCCTAGTTATGCCAATTACGCTGGTAAGTGGAATTTTTCGAACGAGTAATTTAGTAAGAGATAGGGTATGAGTTAAAAAAAAATTAAAATCAGATTGCTTCCTTATTTGAAAATAAAATGTGTGTACCAGATGCCACCACAAAGGGCTCCAACACGACGAGGCAGACCTCGAAGTAATCCACAAGGGATCAAAATCAAGGACATGGACAGATGCCTTACGTGTTACTTACACCAGATGCGCTACGAACACTAACAAAATATGAGAATGGAAACACGACCTTATCCCACCACACCAATAACAACGATAACAAATGACTCGAAGATCATTCGAGAATTCAGGAAGTTCAATCCTTCAACATTTGATGGATCATCTGTGGATCCAATTATAGCAGAGAATTGGATAACAAAAATAGAAACTATTTTTCGCCATATGAATATCCAAGAAGAACAAAAAGTAAATTGTGCCACCTTCATTTTAAGAGGCGATGCAAAGTTCTGCTGGGAATCCACACAAAGAACAATCAAAGGTTCAGTCTCATGGCAGCAATTCAATCAGACTTTTTACAACAAGTATTTCCGTTTGACAGTGAGATATCAAAAGGAAGTGGAATTTCTTAATCTTCGTCAAGAGAACATGTCGGTGGTAGAGTATGAACGGAAATTTGATCGCTTGTCCCACTTTGTCCCTCGACTAGTGGACACAGAAGAGAAGAAGGTGAAAAGGTTTATTTGGGGATTAAGAGAAGGCATTTGAGGCATTGTTACTGCTTTCTGACACAAAAAGTATGCTCTTGCCCTCGAGTCAGCCTTACTCATGGAAGTAGATCTTGCTGTCAAAACCTCAACATCTGAACGAGGATTCATGCCAAATCAAAAAAAGAAATTCACCCAACAAGGCTTCCAACGTTCACAATGGCAAGCAAAAATTTCCCAAAGCACTCAGGGCGTACAGTCACAACAGAAGAGTCAAACATTCACATATCCTAAGTGCAGAAATTGTGGAAAACACTATCAGGGGCAATGTCTTTGGAACTTAGGGGTGTGTTTCAACTACGGCCAGACGGGTCACTATGCAAAGGCTTGCCCAAAGCTCATCAACTAAGTATCAACTGCCCAGACCACCCAGCCTACTAGTAACAAGGTTACCCAACAACAGAAAGGACGGGTGTTTGTTGTTACACGTCAAGAGGTAGAGGATCAAGATGCAATTGTTACAGGTACATTACCCATCCTTGGGTATTATGCCTTCACTTTATTTGATTCGGGCTCTAGTCATTCATTCATCTCTACAACATTTGCACAACATGCTCAATTAACATCAAAGCCCTTAGGCTACATTCTATCCGTAGCCACTCCTGCCGGAGTATTTATGTTGGCCCACTCAGTAGTAGAAAACTGTGAATTGTCAGTATCAGGACATAAACTAGGGGTGGCCCTTATCATCCTAGACATAAGTGATTTCAACATAATACTAGGTATATACTGGTTAGCAGCAAACTATGCAAGCATAGATTGCCATAATAAAGAGGGCATATTCATCTTTTCAACAGGAACTAAGTTTAAGTTTAAGAGTTCTAATACACAATCAACCCCAAGAATAATTTCAGCCTTAAAAATTAAACATTTGCTCAACCATGGGGCTTGGGCATGTTTAGCAAGTGTAATGGATTTACGAAACCAAAAGGTTGAAATTAAGACCATTCCTGTAATAAGAGAATTTGAAGATGTATTCCCGGAAGAGCTACCAGGTTTACCACCTAGTCGAAAAATAGAATTTTGTATAGATCTAATTCCCAGAGCTGAACCAATATCTAAAACACCATATAGAATGGTACCTGCAGAATTAAAAGAACTCAAAATACAATTACAAGAATTGTTAGACAAGGGATTTACACGCCCTAGTGTGTCTCTATGGGGAGCACCTGTCTTATTTGTTAAGAAAAAGGATGGATCAATGCATTTATGTATAGATTATCGGGACTTGCATAAGTTGACAATAAAGAATAAGTACCCACTTCCACGCATCGATGACCTATTTAACCAATTACAAGGAGCCTCAGTATTCTCCAAAATAGACTTACGATCTGGATATCATCAACTATGAATCAAGTAGTCTGACATACCCAAGACTGCTTTCCGAACAAGATATGGGCATTATGAATTCGTTATAATGCCCTTTGGATTAACGAATGCCTTAGCAGCCTTCATGAACTTGATGAATAGAATTTTTAAGGACTATCTTGATAACTTCGTGATCGTATTTATAGATGATATTTTGGTCTATTTCAATTCTGAGGCAGAACATGAAAAACATCTTAAGGACGTCCTTTCCATATTAAGAAATGAAAAGTTGTATGCCAAATTCTCCAACTGTGAGTTTTGGACGCGACAAGTTGCCTACCTAGGGCATATTGTAAAGCAAGAAGGAATCTCAATGGATCCTGCTAAGATTGAAACAGTTAGCAAGTGGCCTCGCCCAACAACAGTTAGCGAAGTGCGAAACTTCCTTGGATTAGTAGGATATTATAGACGATTTGTGAAGAATTTCTCAAGTATAGCATTACCCTTAACTAACCTCACCAAGAAGAATAATTCTTTTGTCTGGAACCAAGCATGTGAGCAAAGCTTCCCGGAACTAAAAGAAAGGTTGACCATAGCCCCTATTTTCACTATGCCTGATGGATCAGGGGGTTTAACTATGTACAGCGACGCATCGAAGAAGGGGCTTGGTTGTGTATTGATGCAACACGGAAAGGTAATAGCATATGCTTCAAGACAACTAAAACCTTATGAACAAAATTATCCCGTTCATGACTTGGAGTTAGCTACCGTAGTCTTTGCCTTAAAGATATGAAGACATTACTTATATGGGGAAAAGATCCAAAATTATACAGATC
>NC_052350.1:10734339-10745462 GCF_009727055.1 Benincasa hispida
CCCCATGTACACTGGGATGAAGTTAGGAGCGAACACTACTAGGGCCTGAATTGGTGCAGCAAATATCAGAGTCAATTAAGCTAATTCGAAAGAATGCGAACAACTCAAAGCAGACAGAAGAGTTATGCTGATAACCGTCGAAAAGAGTTTTAATTCAAAGTAGGAGATCGTGATTTCTAAAGGTAGCTCCAATGAAATGCATTATGCGTTTCGCGAAAAGACAAACTTAGCCCCCACTTTATAGACCCTTTGAAATTTAGAACATATTGGCCAAGTAGCTTATCGATTGGCATTACCACCCACCCTTTCGACGATACATAATGTCTTTCATGTATCGATGTTTCAAAATACATGTTTGATCTATCACATGTAGTAAATTATGAACCTCTACAAATAAGTAAAACTTGGAATATGAAGAGACTCCAGTTTGCATCCTAGCAAGAGAGAAGAAGTCACTTCGTAATCGAGAAATAAGTTTAGTGAAGGTTCTCTGGAAATCATCAAGTAGAAGAAGCTACATGGGAAATGAGAAGAAGAGATGAAAGTCAAATACCCTTATCTGTTTAAGAACCAAGAAACTTTCGAGGACGAAAGTTCTTAGGGGGGAAGAATGAAACAACCCAAATTTGTACGCATACACTATAGGAAATTAAATGTCAAAAATTAAGCAGGACGAGATTTTATTTAAAGGGTGGTAAATGTAATACCCTAACCCTAATTAGAAAACAAGAAAACAATAAAATATATAATTAAGAATTAAAATATATATAATTTAATGAAAAATCGGTTGGAAATTTAGAATTGGAAAAAATAAAAATTTATTAATTATCAAAAATAATGAATAAGTGGGCAGAATCAGGGGAGGATTAATTGGAAGTTGAACGCTAGCTAATTCAGGAGACAAAGGGCAGTAGATAACTTTTTTTTAGATACTGCTCATTGGAAGAATTGGAGGTGAATTAATTGCCCATATACTCTTAAAATTTGAAAGAGTTAAAACGGGGAAGTGGAATCCACAAGCAGTGAAGGCAACCCACGCGTGAAAACTAGCGAGATTGGAGAGAAAATTAGAGAGAGCGAGATTCTCAGCGAGACAGCGGGAGAGAGCGAGAGCGAGAGTGAGAGTCACGAGAGCCAAACCAGCGAGAAAGCTGGAAAGAGCGAGATTCTAAGAACAGAAAGAGTGAGATTTGGACAGAAGCGTAGATTATGTGTTGAATTTGGCCACGATCTTATAGATTATACATGGAGAACCCTAAAATTGAATACAAACAAAGGTTGATGATGTAAAGGCAAACGTTAGCCAAAATTAGGTGTCTTATTAAGAGAAATTCTTAAACCTAAGTAATTTTAAAAAATCCTTTTGTAGGATGAGTTGTCACATAGAGAAAAGCTGGAAATTGCTATAAATTGGAGGCTTTAGGCTAGAAGTTAAACTCATTCTCAAACAAAACTCAGTAGTAAAAATCGTGTGAAAATGGTGAAGTAATTCTGTTAGTTTGAAGAAGGAAACGCGAGGGAAGTGCTGCCCAAATTTCCTTCTAATTTAAGAGGGAAAACTCTATTGATTAAACCATAAGGAATAATAAGGAATAACAAGGATCGCAGTCAAGGTAAGTAGTTTATCTCACCCTTTTTTTAAGTCTTTCATGGTAGTATATCTTTAATATGTTGCAATTATGTTATTGTTATGTTGCATTACATGTTTAAAATATGTTTATCGACAAGGGACCTCATGCATTATATTTGTTCATAAGATTAAATTTTAATTAGATAAAGGTTATGCTTCTAGGGCTAGCAGGGCATGTATGGTTGCACCCCTCTAGACCCAATTCTATGTCAAGTTTATGCTAGGGACTAACAGGGTATGTATGGTTGCACCCTTCTAGTCCAATCTTACGTTTATGTTAATGGTTGATGTTGGATGCGACTCTGGCCCTACTTACTGCATAACCTGTTAATCATCAGATGGGTTAGTTTTCGCCTAAGTCCTCATCTTCCTATCAGGGTAGAGAAATTTACATTGGAAGCATAACCGACCACCACATGTTATCATATGTTTTCAGAACATGTTATATGTGATTGTGCATTTGGTCACTACTCTATGTGAGAACTACTTACTGGGTATATTATATACTCATCCTATTTTTACAGACTTTATAGGTAAGGACACAGCGTAGGTGGCAGAACTAGACGTCGTTCAAATGGCCAACCATCAAACTCACTATTATAGGCATATGCATTTTTGTATCACTACGCTAGTGTTTTATGGATCCTGGTGTTTTGTAAAATAAACTTTTTATATAGTTTTCTACCTAATTAATAAAATCTTAGATATGTTCTTTTGAGATTTTTATCAAAACTCATCTCATAATAGAAAAGTCTAAGTATGCATGTCGTAACAGTCGAACCATAATATGTAAGGATCCGGTCGTTATACTCGTAGTGTTATTATATCCTTGTGTAGGTTAGAATAACATCATTCGTCGGATTTTTGCACAATGGTTCTGATGGACATGACCATGATGATTGTGACGATCACGTCCATCCCCATGAGGAACAAGAGCCAAATCCCTCCACTGAGGCAAAGAACACCCCACCACCATTGAGCTGGAGACCACCGGCACCATCCACAACACCACACCACCTCCACCATCCAGCCCGAGACCACAATTGAAAGAATTGAATTCCTCATAGAAGTGTGTAAACGTCATGTAAGTGCTAATCAATTTTGAAAACATAAAATAACAGAGAAGTAAACATATAAATTTACATAGGATAAACGATCAAAACCTATAAGCATGCTTTTCAACATGGGGGAAGAGAAGAGGAAGTACTTAGCCTTGTAGAAATCTTTCTTCACAAAATTTCTCTCCACTGCTTGATCTCCCCGAACAATCACAAACACAGGAACACTTCCAAAACACCACACCCAAAATATTGAACACCACCACAAAGTTACCTTGCTATTCTCCAGCAAGGAAGAGAATATGTGGGCTCCTTTAGAGTTTTTTTAGGAGAAGGATAGTAAGAATGCAAACAGATTGAGAGAATGACCTTTTTTTAAAGAGATTTTCTTTTGAGTATTTCTTTTATGCTGAACTCTTTTGCTCTACCCTGTACTCACAATACATATTAAATAGTTAAGAGGGAGGGAGTTTTCCAACTCCCAACCCATGTAAATAAATAACTCCCTTGTAATGAAGAGTTATCAAATGATATTATATTATCATATAATATAATATACATTATGATTAATTAATTAACTTAATTTATCAACTATATATTATACATTTTAACCATATTAAGATGCAAATATCTCTTTTAATCTAATGTTTAATATGAACTTTATTCACATTAAATTTAACCTATAGTATTTATAGGAATCTTATTTATATAAACAATATTTGAATCTTATTCAAATAATTATCTCTCACATATTATATAGCTTTAATTATAAATCATATTTATAATTAACTATATATTATAATATATCAAAATATGTTATAATTTATATTAATCACATTAATATAATTAATATCTTTATTTCCCTTAAATAAGTTAAATAATTCAAATTATTCCTTATTTTATCATTAGTGGGTTAGTAAGGGGACCTTATGGACCTACAGATTAGAAGCTCCAATGATACGAGATTAATTAATTAATTAAACTCTTTAATTAAATTAATCTACATTCATTAACTGTTGGTCACTCCACTAAAGAATTTCAGCTACACTCTTCGCATTGTAGATGTCCACGGATATATCCAATCAACAGTAAGTTTGTATGAGTTAACAATTAGCATGCGAAAGTAGTTAGAATCTTAAGTGCTCTAATTATATTAATTTTGAGATTAAAGCAGGCATGTTCATATTAAGAAATTAGGGTTTTAGATACAACCTCTGTAGAGACTCAAAAATTGCCCTTTGCTTAAATCTGATCACGAACCCTTTGTGGACCGTAATATTCTTTCCCAATATTCTTCGGCCTTAGGACAGATTGTGGGACCCAACTTGTGAAGAAATTGAAGGTAATTTTAGAGTTGGGGAGAGTTTTTGGAGTTATCAACTTTGAGAGGATTTTCCAGCTTCATAAGCTAGCCAAGAAGAACCCAAATTCAGAAATTTTCTTTCTTTTTTAAGAAAAAAATCATGCAATTAAAATTGCATCTTAAGGTGGCACCTAATTAACCATTAATGAGGTGGATTTTTGAGGTGTTTAACTTAGTGGAAGATATAGGAAAATTCCACTAACTAAAAATTCATTTTAATTTTGTATTTCCAAAAATAAAATTTAAATGAATTTCAATTTTTAAATAGAATTAATTCAAATCATTAGTTTTAAATAAAACCAACTTCTTTAAAACAATTTTAAATAAAATTAATTTTAAATAATTAATTAAACAATTTAATTAATTTAATATCAAATATTAAATTAATATAACACCAATCTCGAATGTGAATTCCCATCCACGTGTATAATATTTAAATCGAATTTAAATATTTACAACTCTTCAATTTCGTTTAATTCATCAATCAAAAGTCTAATTATATTGTATATAATTAAAACTTCATTCCCTAATTCGAATTTGAACATTTCAAATTCTCTCATCACACTGCCCTAAAGTTTAGTTCGATGTGAGCTAGTATAAGGATCTAATGGACCTAAAAATCACAAGCTCTAACGATTCGAGATTAATTAATCTCATTACCTCTATTAACCAACATTCGTTAACTACCGAGACACTCCACTAACACTATAGATATATTTTTGTCCACATGATTTAACCATGATTAATAAGTTGATCCTTCACAGGTTGTTCGTAATTACAGCTGGGTCAAAATTACTGTTTTACCCTATAATTACATCTTTCTCCTTAAGTCTCATTGATCTTCTAATGAACAATTGATTTGTGCTCCAACTAATAAATCAAGTCCCTCTTAGGCCTTAGAGATGGTAGGGTCCCTTGTTCAAGACTTGAAGTCAGTACTTAAGAGAACAACCTGTCTACTAACCCTACAGTCGGGTAAGAGTGAATTCCATCTTGCAAGACTACGTCCCCAACTATTTACCTGGTCTTACCTCTAAAATGGGAGGCTCATTGAGTCGGCAATGTTGAGCCACTCTCACCTATGCAGGTTAAAGGATAATTCCGAATAAACAAGAATTCTAGTTAGCTTAGGATTAAGATCGAGTTACCTAGGTCATCGAATTGAAATAGTTAGTCCTATCAGTAAACAGTGTTATAAAGTAAAAGTGACTTATTTCGCGGTCCGGTCTTATGCAAACTCATTGCATAGGATCCCTCACTCACATGTCCCCACATGACAACTTATGATCACTTCATTTGTAACAATTTACGACTATTGTAACAATTACAAAGTGGGCTACATCCATAGTGTCCCCAAGATGAGGTACCCACCCTTATCCCTATACTATAGACCATTTTGGCTACTACCCGAACTTGATCCATTTTTATGTCTCTACATAAAGTTTGAGTATTCATGCTATATCAGGGGTCCTTTATTTATTGGATTTAGGTTTAAAAAGTTTAATTCACATATTCAATAACATTTTTACTGAATACATTTCAATAACAATTTTATTGCAAAATAGAATATGTTTAATGTCTACAAACTGAGTTTCAATTAAAGAAAATTAATTCTTCAATTAATTGTAAAACGGTATTTTATTTAATTTTTCAATTAATTGTAAAAACGGTTTTTATTCTTTAGTCATTTTTTCCCCTAAAAAGGGTTCTTAGTTTTTGAAAAAAAGTAACGAAGTAGAATTTGTCTTTTCTTCTTCCTCAAGTTTTTCTATCTAGATCTACTATTTCTTGAGCACATTTTTCATCGATTCCAACCCATTTTTCGACGAGTGCACGTCGAAGATCTAGAATTGTGTTAACCTTGAGAACAATCGGCTTTGGCGATTTAGCACTGAGGTCGCGCTGATCTCGCTTTCAATGTAGTGAGTTTTCACGGCACAACGATCGACATTCTATTCCAACAATTTGAAAGCGAGAGTTTTTTCTACCCAATGATCAAATCCAAAAACGTTGTTCCAAGAATGCCCTAGATGTCTCTTGATGTTAATTTTGGTGATTCCGACAGGAAAACTCCTCCAAGACATGGGGCTAGGGCTCGTCAGGTCCACATTGGAGCACGAGAAGTGACCGTAAAAAAAAAGGGGAAGATTCTAGAAGAGCTGATTTGAACATTGTACCGTGTTGGAAGAAAATCTAAATCCAAATATGGCGTTTGGAAAGATTCATCCAATGAGGATCTCAAACATATGCTACCAGTGGAATTTTTGGAGCACAATTCCCTTTCGGAAGGTGAATTTTGGTTTGGTTTATAGCAGTGAAATCAATGAGATCAGGATTGTTGTTACTTGTGAGTTCTCAAGGGGTAAAGGAATTTTGATCTGAGGTTAATGTTCTTAGCAAAGTAAGCCATCTTTTTCGTACGTGTAGAGAAGCAACTCATAGGTTGTTGCTTGTTTATTAGTATGTCTGCAATGAACTCTTGGAGAAACACTTGTCAGAGCCAATCACGAGTTGGATTCTTGAATTTGGTAATTTTCTTTATTATTATGCAACAAAAGGCGTTCCGATCTATTCGAACAAGTATGAAATCAAAGCTAGCTGTGGATCAGTACGAATTCGATGTAGGAAAAGGTACAAAAGAAGGTATATATATATTTTTGCTCTAGATGAATGAATGGTTTGTCGAGAAGAAATTTGATAGATATTATATTTTACTTCAGAAATTTTATTTCATTGCTACATTTGAGTATGGTATTCAACATATATTTGCTATATTAGGAGAAATTCTTATAAATAGAAAAATTTCAAAAATATTTACACTTTATAGCAAAAAGTTCTAAAAATGCTTGCACTTTTGGAACTTTTTACTATAAAGTATAAATATTTTTTTATATTTAAAAAGACCTGTTTGATTAGTATATATCATAATATTTATAAGTAGCAAATGACATGTCTAATTAGCATGAATGAAAATACTATTTCATGTGTGTTATATTTGTCAAATTGGAGCATAAATTATCCAAAAACTAATGAAAATAAATATATGTATATTTAATTGTATCATAAGCAAAAAAAAAAAAAAAGAAAAAGAAAAAAAAAAAGCATTTTAAAGTTAGTAATAAGTTCGGGTTGGTTTGGGTTATTTTAGGTGACCATAACCAACCCAAGTCATAAAATTTTCATTTATTTGAACCTAACTCAAATCAAACCGCACGGGTTGGATTGGGTTGATCAATTTTTTTGGATCATCCGATTTTTTGAACACCTGTAAGGCAAGTGGTAATTTCCTTATAGTCAAATAATAGATTTAGACCGCATGCATTGCTTTGTTTCAATCCAAGTCTTTATTTGAAATAATATATTAAAACAACAACAATAATAATAAAGATTAATAAATATATGTATCTTTTGTCAGTGAAATAAAATAAGTATTGTAAACCTAATAAAAAAAATGGCAAATGGGCATTTCTATATTAAGATAAAAAAAAAAAAAAAAAAAAAAAAAAAAAAAAGCCAAAATATGAACAAAGAAATAACATTGATTTCTTGGCAATGGGTCAACCAACATTCCAAATCGAGCATGAGCTTTTAAGATTTGTAAGTTTCTATTATTACTGAGAAGATGAAGCAATTAGTATAAGATTCAAAATAGAGATAAAATGTCAATCTCCATTTTCATTGTATTTGTGGGAATACATGTATCAAATATATGTAACAACACTAAATAAAATCTATACAATATTAATTATAAGAAGAATGAGATCTAAACTAAATCAATCCTCCTAAATTAATATGAATTTTAACTACCATTTTCTTATTTCTTCTAATTTTTCTTTTTATTAAAGGAATTTTAAATAATGCTATAGGCCAACATGTATTGGATCCACAACTAATAAATTCATCCTATGAAAAGTATATTATAAGGATTATATGAGACATGTAATATCTAATCCTTATAATATACTTTTTTCCCCTTAATTAAAATATAAAATCATTGAGTTGTTAATTGATTATTCTAAAAGTGATGTGCAATGTTCATACTTGATGATCATACGTATACTTATTATCAAGAATATTAAAGTCGAAGTTAATAGTCATTATGGAATTTGGTACAAAAACTTTATGTACTTGTCACATAGAGAAAAACAATAAAATGTTTTTAATAGTTATCTATTTTTGTTTGTTTTTCATTCTTAAAATGCTTTTGAATTTTCAATTAAGTTTTAATGCATAAATCTAGTGAACGATTCATTATATCTCATTTACTTAAGTTGATATAAAATCACATTCATATAAAAACATAACATCACTATTAATTAGTACTTAAAATTTTATTTAGACATATGGTAACTTCAAATATAATATCTCGAATTAATAGTGATGTTATGTTTTATAAGAATGTGCTTTTATATTAAATAAAATATAATGAATCATTAATTGGATTTATGCATTAAAAATTAATTAAAAATTTAAAAGCATTTCAAGAATGAAAAACAAACAAAAATAGATGATTATTAAAAATATTTTATTGTTTTTCTCTATATGGCAAGTTCATTATTTTTTTAAAATAAAATTCCATACTAACTATTAACTTCATCTTTAATATTCTTGATAATAAGTATACATATCATCGTCAAGTAGGAACATTGCACATCACTTTTAGAATAATCAATTAACAACCCAATGCTTTTATATTTTGATTAAGGAGAAAAAAACACTACACTTTTTCACTCTTTCATATACAAGGGGATTTCACTAATCTGTGCTGATCCATAACTGACTTTGATTTCATGCTAGTTCGAATAGATTGGAACGCCACCTTTTGTTGGATGATAATAAAGAAAATTATCAAATTCAAGAATTCAAATCTAGATTGGTTCATAATAAATTATTTAATTATTCATTTTTTAGGCAAATTATTCAATTTTTAGAAGATTATAGGAATTAAAATAAAACTATATATATATATATTGTTACAAACTAAAAACCTACTATTACAAAATTTAATTATTAAAACGACAAGATTTCAAAATAAAATGGACAAAAAGAAAATATTTTTCATACTAAATGAAAGAAAAAAAGAGACTATTTTTATATGGATAGAAACGACTTTACAATATATGTCTCTTCACCATTTTTTAGTGCATCTCGTTAATAAAGCATGCATTATAAATAAAAATGATCAAAATTCAATAAATTATAATAATTAGATATGAAAATAAATAATATAAATTAAAATAAAATAAAATTACCTATAAGTCCATGGACAAATATAATTGTCAGAAGACAGATCCTTGCTTATTTCCAAAAATAGATCCAAGATCTGGATACTAATAAAGATCATTAAATGAAATGTAATCAATGTCATTACAAGAAAAACAACCTTGAAAAAGGATTTTTTTAGTTGGCGAACTAGATATTGACCCAGGTTAAAAAATAATTCAGATTCCAGATTGTCAAAAAGGGAAACATATGGAAGTAAGATTTATAATGCAATGATGAACAGAGTAGCCGATTGAATTAAAAGTAGCAATTGATCAGCATCCATATCAATTTCAGAAAAGAAAAAAATCAACCTTGAGGGGAATCTTTCTTTACAATCTTGATGAATAATGGAGGATAGGACGAGAGAAAAGAAAGAAAGGTATGAATTTTTGTGTTTTGTTATGGCCGATTGAAGGACTAGTAGAAGAAATTACATAATGAAAGAAAATGAAGGATGAGATGATAGAGTAGAAGAAATTACAAAATGAAAAAAATGGATGGAACGAGAGAAAGAAAGAAAGTTATTAGTTTTTTGTTTTGTTATGGACGAATGGAGAAATGTATATATTTTTGGAAACTCATAAGGGTAATTTGGATAATTTAATAAAAGAAATAAATCGTTGTAATAAGTTCACTCTTGCTTTCATAGAAAATCATATGGGTAATTTGAATAACTTAATAAAAGAAATACATTTCTCCATTCGTCCATAAAAGCGTTGGTTTATTTCTTTTTATTAAATTATCCAAATTACCCTATGGTTTTCTATAAAAGCAAGAGTAAACTTATTACAATAACTTATTTCTTTTATAAATTATCCAAATTACCCATCTGATTTTCTATAAATATATATATTTCTCCATTCGTCCATAACAAAACAAAAAATCCATAGCTTTCTTTCTTTCTCTCATTTTGTCCATTTTTTTCATTCCGTAATTTCTTCTACTCTGCCATCTCATCCTTCATTTTCATTCATTATGTAATTTTTCTATTAGTCCTTCAATCGGCATAACGAAAGAAAAAAACCCATACCTATCTTTCTTTTCTCTCGTCCAGTCCTTCATTGTTCATCAAGATTGTAAATAAAGATTCCCATCAAGATTGATTTTTTTTTTCTTTTTTGAAACTGATATGGATATTGAAAGATTGTTACTTTTAATTCAACTGGCTACTTTGTTCATTATTGCATTACAAATCTTACTTCCATATGTTTCCTTTTTTGACAATCCGGAACCTGAACTATTTTTTAACCTCAGTCAATATCTGGTTCGCCAACTAAAAAAATCATTTTTTCAAGGTCGTTTTTTTGTAATGATACTGATCACGTTTCATTTGATGATCGTTATCAGGGTCCAAACCTTGGATCTGTTTTTGGAAATAAACAAAGATCTGACTTCGGGCATAACCCTCTACGTGTATGTTATATTTGTGACAATTATATTTGTCTATGGACTTATAGGTAATTTTATTTTATTTTATTTTATATCTATTTGTAACGACCAGATCCTTACATAATAAGGTCCAACCGCTACGATATGCATACTTAGATTTTCTATCATGGGATGCATTTTGGTAAAAAAATTCAAAAAAACATATCTAAAATTTTATTAATTAAATAGCAAAAATATATAAAAGTTTATTTTACAAAACACCAGGATCCTTAAACATTAGCGTAGTGGAACAAAATGCCTATATGACAAAAATAGTGAGTTTGATGGTTGGCCCCTTGAGCGACGTCCAATCATGCCACCTACGCTGTGTCCTTACCTACAAAATCTATAGGATGAGTATATAATATACCCAGTAAAT
>NC_052350.1:10746642-10887832 GCF_009727055.1 Benincasa hispida
AGATTGATTTTAATGTGAATTACCATGTTTATTAAACTATTTAAAAACTAATCACAATATGAGCATGCTTGGTGAAGTTAAATAAAGTTTGACGACTAATTCAATCACCAAGTTAGTTCCCAGGGATTTTCCTTTTTAATCAACTTAAATATCCTATCCTAGCTATAATCACCCTTAGACAAAGTTTCCTTATAGCAAATTTTTAATTAACTATTAATTACTACATTAATGAACTTAAGTGAATTTAATCAATACTTTTAATTCCATTAAAAACTAGTTCACTTAATGGATAATAAATATTTTTAATTTTATTAACAACTTATTCACTTAATGAATAATCTTGAAATTTGATCATTTTAAACTATTTAAAATAAAGTAATTAAAACATTAACCTAAATTCTAATCTTATTAGAAACAAATAAAGATAAACTAAATTTATTTATCTTTATGCAAAAGTATAGTGAAACTTCCTAATCGTTGTTTTTATCTATGAAACGCATTTAAAATATGCATCATTTGCCTTTCATTTAGGATAGTTTATATAATTCTTGATATATTTGATGTTGTTTGCTAGTGATTTTATGATTTTATTCGTGATAAAGAGTGAATGTCAAATTGAACCAAAAAGAGGTCAAATATGTCCAAAGAAGTCAAAACCGACAACAGATGTTTCTTCGTAGGAACGTCCACGAATCTGATCAATTACTCTTCGCGCTTTGTGAGGGGAACCTTATGTATTAAATCTAAAATTGGTCTTTTCTAACGAGTCTTACAAAATAAAAAAAATTTAGCTTGTAATTTATGCACATACTTGGGTTGTTAAACTATTTGTTCTCATATCTAATTATTATAATTTATTAAGTTCTGATCATTTTTATTTATAATGCAGACTATGAACGAGATGCACTATAAAATGGTGAAGTGAAATATATTATAAAGTCATTTCTATCTATAGAAAAATAGTCTCTTTTTTTCTATCATTTAGTATGAAAAATATTTTCTATTTGTCCATTTTCCAAAGCCACTTTCTATCTGTACATAATAGTCATTTAGTATGAAAAATACTTTCTTCTTTTTGTCCATTTTCTTTTAAAATCTTGTAGTTTTAATAATTAAATTCAGTAAGAAATAGTAGGTTTTTAGTATGTAACAAAAAAAAAATTATATACAGTTTTATTTTAATTCCTATAATCCTCAAGAAATTGAATAATTTGCCAAAAAAGTTTGTAGTTAAATAATTTATTATGAGCCAATCAAGAGTTGGATTTTTTATTTTGGTAATTTTTTTTATTATCATGCAACAAAAGACATTCTGATCTATTCGAACAAGTATGAAATCAAAGCCAGCTGTGGATTAGCATGAATTAGTGAAATCCCCTTGTATATGAAAGAGTGAAAAAGTGTAATGTTTTTCTTTCTTAATCAAGATATAAAAGCGGATTGTTAATTGATTATTTCAAAAGTGATGTGCAATGTTCATATTTGATAATCATACATATAACTATTATCAAGAATATTAAAGACGAAGTTAATAGTTATTATGGAATTTTGTATAAAAAATTTATGTACTTGCCCTGTATAGGAACAATAAAATACTTTTAGAATCACCTATTTTTGTTTGTTGCTAATTCTTAAAATGCTTTTAAATTCCCAATTAAGTCTTAATACATAAATCTATTGACTATATTTTATTTACTTAAAGTTGCTATAAAAGCACATTCATATAAAACATATTATCACTATTAATTAGTGGTATTATGTTTTAAGTTACCATATGTCTCAATAAAATTTTAAGTACTAATTAATAGTGATATTATATTTTATATGAATGTGATTTTATATCAACTTTTAAGTAAATAAAATATAATCATTCAATAGATTTATGCACTAAAACTTAATTGGAAATTCAAAAGCATTTTAAGAATGAAAAACAAACAAAAATAGGTGACTACTAAAAGTATTTTATTATCTTTCTCTATATGCAAGTACATCAAGTTTTTATACCAAATTCCCTGATGACTATTAACTTCATCTTTAATATTCTTGATAATTAGTATATCATCAAGTATGAACATTGTCCATCACTTTTAGAATAATCAATTAACAACCCAATACTTTTATATTTTGATTAAGGGGGAAAAAGTATATTATAAGGATTAGATATTTCATGTTCACATAATCCTTATAATATACTTTTCATAGGGATGAATTTATTAGTTATGGATCCAATACATGTTGGCCTGTAGCTTTATTTAAAATTCCTTTAATGAAAAGAAAAATTAAAAGAAAGAAGAAAGAAGATTTTATAGATTCTGTTTAGCGTTGTTTGTTGTTATATATATACAATACATGTATTCCCACAAATACAATGAAAACGAAGATTGAAATTTTATCTCTATTTTGAATCTTATACAAACTGTTTCCTCTTCTCATGTAATAGGAGAAACTTGCAAATCTTAAAAACCCATGTTCGATTCGGAATGTTGATAAGAACCTACCCACTGCCAAGAAATCAATGTTATTAACTTTTTTTTTGTTCATATTTTGGTTTTTTTATTTTAGTCTTAATATGGAAATGCCCATCAACCATTTCTTTATTAGGTTTACGATACTTATTTTATTTCACTAATAAACGATACATATATTTATTAATCTTTATTATTATTGTTATTTTAATCTATCATTTCACAATAAAGACTTGGTTTGAAACAAGGCAATGCATGCTGTTAAAATCTATTATTTGACTATAAGAAAATTATAGTTTTTAGAGAATTTATGCTCCAATTTAACAAATATAACACACATGGAATATTATTTCCATTCATGCTAATTAGACATGTCATTTCCTACTCATAAATATTATAATATATACTAATCAAATATATGTTGAATACCATGTCAAATGTATTAGTGAAATAAAATTTCTAAATTAAAATATAATATTGATCAAATTTCTTCTCAACAACCATTCATTCATCTAGAACAATGCAAGCCAACGATGCAATTATGCTTTTATAGTCACAGAGAAGAAAAATATATATATATATACCTTCTTTTGTGTCTCTTCATACATTGAATCCGTATTGATCCACAACTGGCTTTGATTTCATGCCTATTGTTGCATAATAATAAATATTATTGTTTTCAAATTTTGAAACCGAATACGGATTATTGTGCCGTGAATAAACCAATTTCCTTGAAAGCAAGATCAATGCGACCTCGGTACTAAATCATCAAAGCCGGTTGCTTGCCAAGGTTAACACAACTCCCGATATTTGACGTGCACTCATCGGAGAATGGGTTGAAATCAATGAAAAAATTGCTCGAAAAATAGTAGATCTAGAGAAGAAAACATGAGAAAGAAGAAAATGCAAAATCTTCTTCGTCACTTTTTTCAATTAAGAATCCTTTTTAAAGGAGAAAATGATCCAAGAATAAAAATCATTCTTAGAATTAATTAAAAAATTAAATAATAACCGTTTTACAATTAATTGAAGAATTGATTTTTTACTAATTAATTCTTGAAATTAATTTAAATAAATAGTTACAAAATTGTTAAAAACTTCTTTTTCTTTTGCTATAGGCCAAAAGCCCAAAATCAATCCTAACATTTGATGCAAAAAGTAAGATTTTTTTTTAATATCAATCTTGAATTAGATATTATACTTATCCAAAAAGTGGTTAAAAATAAAAAAATATTTTATTTCATTAAATAGGAGTGGAATTAAGATCGAAATTAAAATTGGGAAAGACTAAATTACTTTTACAAATCTCGGTTCCTTAATTCTCTCAACTTATCTATCCATATTCCCACATTCCTGATTTTTTCAAGCTTTTCTACTATCTCTCTCTTTTTTCTATTCTTCTCAATTATATTAAATGGGTTTTGTCTTTTTCACCTCCACATCTTAGAGTTGTCTCTTCCCTAACATCTCATAAAAAAAAAAAAAAAAAAATCAAAACATTATTTGCTTCAACTGAATTTATGTGTGTGTGTTAATATTTAAATATAGATTAAACACAAATTTAGAAGATTGAAAGCTGGGCAAGCAAATATATTGGAGATCATTGTAATCTATAAAATCAAATGAATTTTATAGGAGTGAGTATTCACAACTAAATCAATTTTAATTATAATTTTGATAAAAAAGTCAAATGGAGATCACATAATTTATAAAATCATGAGAGAAAGTGAATTCGACTTGAGATTATGGATCATTTGATAACGTTTCTGTTTCTTATTTTCTATTTTTGTTTCTCATATTTTAAGAAACAGATTTGTTTGATAACTCTTTCCGTTTCTAAAATTTAAGAAACATTTCTTAAAATTGGACCAAATGTGAGAAATTCCAAAAAAAAAAAAAAAAAAAAAAAATAGTTGCTCTCAATTCCCTTTCTTCTTTATTTAATGAAATTGAAAAAAAAACCTCTTGTCTCATTGGCACTGGCAACGCGTGCTTTTCTTCTTCTCAATCCCAGAGGTGTTCTTTCCTTTTATCTTTTTAATAATTCTTTTCCCTTATTTTTTTTAATAGCTCTTTTTTTCTTTTATTTTTCTAATAGTTCTTTATTTTTATCTTTATTTTATTTTTTTTACAATATTCTTTTTATTTATTAAGTTTGTAATTTTATATATTATTTTAGCTTTTAATTTTAAATTTTTTTTCACTATTACTCCACTTTCTATAGGTATATTTTAGTATTTTTAATTTTAAATTTCTAATTTTGAGATATGCATATTTATATAATATTTTAATTTTGGTTTTTTTTTTGTTTAATTTTTAGTACATTTGTCAGAGGTGTTGGTTGGAGTTGGCCATTGGTGGCAGTGGTTGAAGGTGGTGGTGGCCATTAGAGCTGGCTGGTGATAATGCCTGAGGTAGCCATCGATGGTAGTGGTCGGAGGTGGTCGATGACGAATGTGGGAAGTGGTGGTCATAGTGGGTGGTGGCCAAAGTTGGTAGTTGAAACAACCATCGGTGATGGCCAGAGGTGGTGACCAGTGGCAGAAAAAATATGAAGAAAGATAAAGGAAAAAATATGTGTAAACATGTGAGTGAGAGTATTCTATACAAAGAGTTTGTAGAAGACTGGACCAAGAAATGATTAGTCTCTCTTTATAATGCCGTTAATTGAAGAGATTAACTTTCACTAAGATGACCATAAGTGACTTGGTCATAATCCTAGGTGAGTTGTGAATTCCCGTCTATGAGGGAGATCTTTTGATCTGTATGGGTGAGAATGGCCAGATTCGCCAACTCAACAAGCCTACCATTATGGAAATTTATCTGAGTATGGAGCTGGGAACACAACTACACAAGATGGAATTCACTCCTTCCCGTCTTGAGGGGAACCCCTGACTTTAGCATTAATACTCAAACTTTATGTAGAGACATAAAAGTTGATCAAGCTTGAGTATCAGCCAAAATGGTCTATAGTATAGGGATAAGGCTAGGTACCTCATCTTGGGGACACTATGGATGTGGCCCACTTTGTAATTGTTACAATAGTTGTAAAGTGTTACAAACGAAGTGATCCTAAATTGTTCATGTGGAGACATATGAGTAGGGTGTCCTATACAATGAGTTTGCATAAGACGGGACTACGAAATAAGTCACTTTTACTTTATAACACCATTTACTGATAAGACTGACTATTTCAATTCAATGACCTAGGTAACTTGATCTTAATCCTGAGCTAACTATGAACTCGTGTTTGGTTTGGATTATCCTTTAATTTGCATAGGTGAGAGTGGACCGATATTACTGACTAAATAAGCCTCCCATTTTAGAGGTAAGACCGGATAGATAGCTAGGAGACATAGTCTTGCAAGATGAAATTCGCTCTTACTCCTAGGTTTAGTAGATAAGTCGTTCTCTTAAGTGTTGACTCCAGGTCTTGAACAAGAATTCCTACCTTTTCTAAGGCCTGAGAGAGACTTTATTTGGTGGTTGGACCACAAACCAATTATTGATTAGATGATCAATGAGACTTAAAGAGCAAGATATAATTACTGGGGTAAAATGATAATCTTGACCTAGCTGTAATTACAAACAACTTGTGAAGGATCGACTTACTAATCATGGTTAAATTAAGTGGACAGAAATATATCTACAGTGAGAATAGTACAACTACTGGGCTTTAGAGGAGTGTCTTAGTAGTTAATGAATGTTGGTTAATTGGATTAATGAGATTAGTCGATTAATCTCGGATCGTTGGAGCTCATGATCTGTAGGTCCATTAGGTCTTCCTACTAGCTCACATCGGACTAAACCTTAAGACAGTGTGATGAGAGAATTTGAAATGTTCAAAGTCGAATTAGGGAATGAAGTTTTAATTATATACGATATAATTATATGTTTAATTTTTTAATTAAACAAAATTGGAGAGTTTTAAATATTTAAATTATTTAAATATTGTACATGTGAATGGGGATTTATGTTTAGTATTGGCGTTATATTAATTTAATATTTGATATTAAATTAATTAATTAATTAAATTATTTAGTTAATTATTTAAAATTAATTATTAGAACTAATTTTATTTAAAATCAATGATTTGAATTAATTATATTTAAAATTCAAAATTTATTTAAATTTAATTTTTGAGAATACAAAATTAAAATGAATTTTTAGTTAGTGGAGTTTTCCTAGTTCTTCCACTAAGTTAAACACCTCACAAATCGACCTTATTAATGATTAATTAGGTGTCACCTTAAGATACAATTTTAATTGCATGATTTTATTCTTTAAAAATAAATAAAATTACTGAATTTGGGTTCTTCTTAGCTAGCTTATGAAGCTGAAAAATCCTCTCAAAGTTGATAACTCCAAAAACTTTCTCCAACTCTAAAATTCCCTTCAATTTATTCACAAATTGGATCCTACAATGCGTCATAAGGCTAGAAAATAGTGGGGAAGACTCTAATAGTGGTCCACGAAGGGTTCGTGATCAAATTCAAGCAAAGGGTTGCACAAATTTTGAGTTTCTATAAAGGTTGTATCTCAAATCCTAATTTCTTGATATGAACATGCATGCTTTAATTTCAAGATTAATGTAGTTAGAGTTCTTAAGATCCTAATTGTTTCAACATGCTAATTGTTAACTCCTACAAACTTACTGTTGATTAGTTATATCCGTGGATACAAAAATGTATCAACAGTGCGAAGAATGTAGCTGTCGGTCTTTAGTGGAGTAGTTGATAGTTAATGAATATTGATTAATTTCATTAAAGAGTTTAATTAATTAATTAATCTCGTATCGTCAGAGCTTCTAATCTGTAGGTCCATAATGTCCCATTGCTAGCTCACTAAGGATAAAATTAGAAGGGAAACCACCAAAGGTTTTGCAGTGGAAGCAAGGATCGGACCCACAATCCAAAAATTACAGAATTAATATTTTACAGAAACAAACATCCATTATGCATTTAAAATCTAAAATTACAACATGCTAAGGAGAAAGATGGGAAGAAAAGATTTACCTTTGAATAACACCTTCTTCATGTAATTCCCTCGATCCTCAATCTCAAACGCTTCGATCTGGATCTTAATCTCCAAGCTAAAACATCACCACTTGAGAACCCTTTGTATTATCTTGGACTTGGGAATTCAAGCAAGAGTTTTGAGCTTTGCTTGAATTCTTGGAAGAGGGAAAAATGATGAAAGGAAGCAAAAGAAACTTTTTCTCAGAGAGAACTCTTCTTTGACCTTGAGAAGGATGTGTATAACTAGACGAACCCATATCAACAACTTTTGTTGATGTATCAACTTCTTCAATAACTCTTGTTGAAGTCTCAGTAGATTCATTAGAAATTTCACTTAAAAGAATTTTTCTTCGTGGCCTATGATCCCTAATGTGAACACTTTATTTTCACTTGGATCAAAGAAGTACCTACCTCTCATTTCTTTGGGGTAGCCTATAAATAAGCATACTTTTGAACGAGGTTCCAACTTTTTGGGGTTTACCGTTAGCACATGGGTTGGACATCCACAAGTTCTGAAGTGGCAATAAACTACCTTTACGACCTTTCCATAGCTCAAAAAGGTGTTTCAAAAACACTCTTTGAGAGAACGTTAAGGTGTACCAAAGGCTAAGAGTTGGGACGTATTCTATGTCCTATCACGTTTTGGAATCTTAATTCAATATACTCTCTACCACAATCAGATCATAGTGTTTTTATCTTTTTACCGAACAAGTTCTTAACCTCAGTCTTATATTCCTTGAATTTTTCAAGTGCTTCAGACTTATATTGCATTAGGTACAGATACCCATATCTAGAATACTCATCTATGAAAGAGATGAAATATTCAAATCCTCATTGTGCTCTTACATTCATCGGACCACCGAGGTCTAATATATAAGCTCCAAGATCTCTTTGGCTCTATAACCTTTTCCAATAAAATATCGTTTCTTCATTTTGCCTTCAAGGCATGACTCACATACAGCTAAAGAGTTTTCTTCTAAACCATTTAGAAGTCCATTTTTTACCAATCTTTCAATCTTATTGGGATTGATGTGACCTAACTTTAGATGCCAAAGATGGACATTTTCTTTAGAAGAAACTCTCGATCTTTTAACATTTGTTGTAATTTTGAACATTTCAGTATTTAGTACGACTTTTGTAACTAACGACCTTAGTACATATAAGTTATTTTCCATTGAACCAAAGCCTAATTCCATTCCATTCTTAAAAACAAACATTTTATTTTCAGAGAATGTTAAGGAAAACTTTTGTTCAATCAGACAAGAAATTTAAATTAAGTTCCTCTTGATTTGAGGTACTACATATACATCATCCAATAACATATATCGTTTCTTGTAAAAAAAAAAAAAAAAAAAAAAAAACTTAAGGCTACCTACAAAAACGGCTGAAACGGCCTCACAAGTACAGACTTTAAGAGTCCTCACTCCAGCCACCAATTGTCTCCAGTAATTAAATCCTTGATTAGAAGAATATACGTGATTAGTAGCTCCGAAATCAACTATCTAGGCATAATCATCATTCTCTACTAAGCATATCATAAATTAGATTTATTTTCTTCAGAGTTCTTTCTCATCTGGAAAGAAGTGAGATCAGCTCCATAACTCATATCATAAACTCCAAGTTTCATCTCAGAGGACAATCCTTGTTGATTAACTTCACTAGATTTAGCAAGAATTGCTTTCTCTATTGGTCCCTTGACGTTCAATATGGATTGGAGTTTATTTATGGAGTTGACATTACTGGTTTCATTGTCATCAATCCCGTTTTACTTGAATTGTTAGAACTTTCGCTCAAGCAGTTCTTGCATTGATTGCATGATCTATTGTGCAATGACCATGCTCTCAAATCTTTTGGCTAGTACATCAGGTATGCTTGCAAAAATGTGAACTCGAGCCTTAATATTAGCCTTTGTCCACATCTTGTATGCATCATGAACATTTCGTGTTGCATTAGGGGTTGGGACTTAAGGACAACCCTCAGTCATGACAATGTTGAGGTCGTTAACCACGAATAAGGTTTTAATTGAATATTTCTACGTCGAATAATTAAAAATTGTCAAATTACTAGAGGCAACTAACGAAAAATTATAGTTTGACATTTTTGCTGAAAAAGAAATAAATTGATCTACATTAGATTTTAGCATAACTCTTTAACAAACATCCAATCAATTTTAGCAAAAACTAAATGAACCCCATTTTACATCTAATTTTGCAATGATGCTTTAATGATTTAGGACAAAAGCAACTGAAGGATAGTCAATTGTCCCTTCATTGAATTTGAGACACTCTCAACCAATTATTACACCAGAATAACTCTTATTCATATAATAATTAGTCATCATTTATTTGGTCAAGAAATCATTAACTAGCTTAACAAGTTCTCGTAAGTGTGACTCTTCATTTTAGACCCTAGAGTTTCGCCTCAATGAGCCAACTGAAGGGAAAAATCGATTGGGGCAAAAACTAAAGCGATCCTATCCATTTATGGAGTTTTCCTTGATATTGATATACTGCACAAACCATCCGAAGGGGGACGCGCCCAAGGCACCTCGAGACCATGCAAGAAGATCTCACGTTACGAACCAATGAAGAAGACCGTACAACATTTTGACACACATCCCTATCCCACTTACTATAAATACTCTCTCCATTCACCTTGATATTAACTCATGCAAATTCCATCCGAAGGGGGACGCTCCCAAGGCGCCTCAAAACTAAACATGGTGTGAATATTATAGGAGAAACATGAGTGGAAAATTGACATATCATGTACATCTTTTTCCTCCCATTGAGTATTTTAGTAACCTAGGGTTTAGTTTACTTGGAAAAAATACGACTAATTATTTTTACTAAGTAATTGTTTAAGTCTGCCTGAAAGTAACACTTACTTTGAATAGTTAAACAATTTTTTATTAATGTTCGTTGTGAAGGAACTCTTATTCAAGAGTACCTACGAGCGGAAACGGATCTTTCCAATTCATTGTGACAGAATTACCATATATATATTCAAACATACTTTCATAATGCTAAAGAGATCAAGAAATCATACCAGATGAAGATTTCTTCTTCACAGCGAGTCTGAAGCCCAACAGTCTACCTCGAACAATCACCACTCGGACAGAAGGAAACGAAGAAGACAACACCACTCAGAGCCCTCAGTATTCTTGGAGTTAGAATCCAAGGTGTGGGCTTTGTTCGGATTTGGTAGAGGGAAAGAGGAAGAAAGACCATACACAACGATCAAGCAAGTGGGAGATATGATCGTCTATTGCATAGACAAGATGCTTGATCGTTTAGGTGAAGTATACGATCGTGTAGGAAAAGTAAGCGATCGTCTAAACGATCGTGTAGGAAAAGGTAAACAATCGTGTAGGAAAAGGGTGAGCGATCATCCAAACGATCACGTAGGAAAAACTAAGAGATCGTCTATATGATCGTTTAGTAAATATCGGGAGCTAAACAATCGCTTAGGAAAAAGGTAAACGATCATTTAGATAATAGCGCGCGATGGTGTAATCGGTATGCGATCGCTTAGCAATATCGTATATGTAAGCGATCGTGCAGTCACTATCGTATAGGAGCTGATTTTCTAAACAATGACACTATCTTTTCACAATGTCTGCGCACTCCGAAATAAACACACCGTCTGCTATTTATAATGCACTCATTTGTTATTTAGAACAGAAGAGGCACCTTCCCATTTCCTTTATAATTGTCCAATGAATGTGATCTTATCATATTCATAATATACAAATTAATATCATATATTAATTATAATATTTTCCTCTACTAGATATAAATCATATTTATATCCAATTTCCTCCAAATTAATGCATCTCATACATAAAGTTAATTATATCATATTTAATTAACTCGTTCAATTATATCATATATAATCAAACTCCCTCTTGTCAATTGGAACATTTCAAATTGACCCAAAAACTGACTCTCAACTTGTATCCAAGTTACCAGGGGGACCTTATGGACCTATGGCTCGAAGCTCCCACGGTACGTGAATATCTAACTAAACTATTTAGTCACGATATCCATCATCCGTTAACTGTCAGGCACTCCACTAAAAATCGATAGTTGAACTCTTCTTGCCATAGATATATTTGTATGTCCATTGGATATAACCAATCATCAGTACGATGACCCTTCACAGATGCTCGTAATTACAGCAGACCAATTTACCATTTTGCCCCTTGTAACAATAAATTTTATGCGATGCTTAGATGATGTGCTACAAGCTCATGTCCCCGTTACCAGGTACCCGGCAACGGCGCCATAAACTTGATGACTCATATTTCTATCCTAAACTACAAGCCTATGTCATAAACTTGTTGAACGCTAAGGATAAAGATATGCTATGCACGCATGATACAAGTCCAAAGATATACAATGATGACCTGACTTGATTCAATTTATGCGATACTACTTCTAGAATGCATTATTAACGAATGTTCTTGTAGTATGTTGTGTGTTGTCACAAGTTTCCTTGCGTTGGAACCAAGTATAATTCCACCGCAAGTTTCTCGGTGTGATCCGAGGTCAAACACAGGGACTGTTTGAGGTTATTGCGTTATGTTTGTGATACATGCGACCAGGTTTTTCAATTTTATAAAAGTGTGGTGTGTACAAGTATTAAAATTGCGATAAAGTAAAGTAAAGTGGTAAAAATGCGATAATAAAATAAAGTGCAATAAACCTAAGCTAAGATGATACAAGATATAGGTTTCGTTATACAAGATACCGAGGTTGAGGCTGACTGTGAAGATTATATAAAGATCATGGGATGCGGTGGCAAGTCTTATGTGTGAAGCAGAAAAAGAAAAGATAACTAATATAAATAGGGCAAGTTCCTTAATTGCGTTAATGGCATAAGTACGGTTCCGATTTTCCCTTGGCGTACACCTCTCGGTGATCGGACGTGTTCCCACATTTCTGTGGTGAAATAGGGACAAACGTAACGAACGCAAGGTTGCTTCAATGTTTGGAAGTACTACTCGCTTTAGTTAACACATTCTTCTAACCTTCTCTCAATAGATCAGAATGGCATATTCACTTCTACTCTCACAGGTGAAGATGCCGTCTAGCATGCCTTAGCTAAACGCATTTATCTCTTTATCACAGATTAAGTCACTTGTTTAATCCATATTAACTATCAAGGGATTAAGAAGACTTCATGGAGAAAACGATTAATGGGGGAACAGAAATAGACAGAGAAGGGGATATGAAAACGATCGAGACATTCAATAAATCTATTTAGCATCTGATACAAGGTTTGTGAACGAAGAGACAAAGAAGATGAAATACAGTGATGGATAGAGTTAGAAATAAATACAAATAAGCGCCAGAAACAAATACAAATAAGCGCCAATGTCTTGGCGCCAATCTGAATGGAGATTTGCTTGCCGGCGTGGATGGATCATGCGGAAGGATGAGCTTCCCTCTTAGGTTTGCTCAACCTGTAGCAGGAATCTAAGTACAGAGCTTCACGGCGGGGATCTAGCAGAATAGCACTGAGACTCACCTTTTGGCCTTGTCTTTTCTCTTCCCGAGTTTCTTCTGATCAACACTCAGCTCAGCCTCTCTCTCAATTATCTAGTATCAATTAGCCTCGTATCAAGTATATCTTCTTTGAATTCTATGGGGGTATTTATAGGTGAAAAGATTTGACTCTTGGCTCGTGGTCCCCACTTTTTGTTACGGAAGATGGTGGGATAATTATTCCTTCTATTATGTAATCAGACCGTCAAATTTGCACAACGGTTAGTTGTACACGTGTCACAATCCTCTGCGATTGCATTGCTCAGTTGCATCTTTCGATTGGGTGCTCGCCTGCGATGTTGTTTTTATTACTGCATGCGGTTGAAATTCAGCTCTGGATTGACTGTCGCATTGCGCCATCATTGCTTAATCGTCTCTTCATTGTTGGTTGACGGGTGCAATGTGACAGAGATGCGTTAGTCAGTTCGTCTTGAGCCTTGATTGCAAGCGGTGACTTGGTTTCCTGCAAAATAGAGTAGAAATCTCCTTTTCTTCCATCTTAATGATGTTAGTGGGTGTAATTGCGATAATTCATAATTATTGTATTTCTAAGCTAATTTTCATATAATCGGCGCATATTTATTCTCTTTTGGCCGAAATATCTAGATAAGGCAGTATAAATAACTTGTATTTCTACAAGTTATCACCCCTGTAATTACATCTTCCTCCTTAAGTACCACTTATCCCTCTAATGAACAATACAACATAGTCCTACTATGTGTGAACACCTCTCAGGCCATGAGAAGGTGTGTGGCACTACATTGTTCAAGCCCCGGGTTCAGCCCTTAAGAGAGAAATCTATCTACTTGTTGGGATTAGTGTCCTAATTCTCCCGATGTCTCGTTGTTTTGTAAAGATACACATTGTTCAATGAATAAAATAAATGTTATTTAATTCTAGCATTTACTCATATCCAATAAATAAAGCTCCTTAGTTATCTTATATGAACTTAAGCATGTATTGTGATATACAAGTGGATCATGCCTTAAGTGATAACCTAAATCGGTCGATAGTATAAAGATTAAGGTGAGATACCTGATCCTAGTGACACTACGGATACGACCTGCTTTGTAGAGGTTTGCAAGTGTTGTAAACTACTATAGATGGTTGATCCTGACCATTCATGTGGAGATGTGGAGTGGGGGTGTCCTATACAAAGAGTTTGTATAAGACATGAACCATGAGATGACTAGACTCTGTATATAACGTCGTTGATACTAGAGACTTGCATCTCACCTAAACGACCATAGGTGACACGACCTCAATCCTGAGTGTTTTGTGAACTCCTGCCTTTAAGGGCGGTCCTTTGATTAGTATGGGTGAGAGTGACCAGATTGCCAACTAAACATGCCTACCTTTTTGGGGACTTTTCTGATCTGGGAGCTGGGAACTCAATCCACACGATGCAAATCACTCCTTTTCCGAAGCAGGAATAAGTAGAGAGATTGCTCCCTTAAGGGCTGATTCCGAGGCTTGAACATAGTGGCCACAGCTTCTCTTTGGAAGAGAAGACTCAGTCATAGTAGGACTATGACTTATGTTCATTAGAGGGATCAGTGGTACTTAAGGAGACAGATGTAACTATTAGGGGCATTACGGTTATTGGCCCAGCTATACTTACGAGCGATCTGTAAAAGGTTGTCACACTGCTGATTGGTTAAGATGGACACATAATATATCTGTAGTAAGGAGAGTTCAGCTGTCGGTCTTTAGTGGAGTGCCTGGCAGTTAATGGATGGTGGATCCTATGACTAAAGAATTTAGTCAGTTATTCATGTACCGTTGGAGCTTTGGAGCTATAGGTCCATGAGGTCCCCTTGGTAGCTTGGATTCTATTGAGGATCAATTCTTGTTGATTTGAAATGTTCAAATTGACAATAGGTATTTTGATTATATATGATATAATTGATATGATGTATGAGATACATCTAGTGGAGAATTGATGTAAACGAGATTTACATTAAGTACCATGGAATAGAAAAAGAACTATGGTTTATATGTTTCATGAGATGAAATATTAAAACTATAGGTTATAAATATAGTATGATAAGTTGGTTATTATTTATATTTATAATAACATTAATTATTGGATATTTAATTCTTTTTATTTTAACTAACCAAAGTAATGGGTGGTTATTGGATCATGGTAACCGTGAGTTTAAAAGAAAAGTGGATTCCAATTTTGCAAAGAGGAGTTTTACAAGAGTTTGAAAAGGTTTTTGAGTTTTCTCTCGCACAAAAGAAACTCACGTTAGTCATCAAGTAAATATAGATTTTCTAAATAACGGCTGAGCAAGCTAAACGATCGTGCAGGTGCGAGCTAAACGATCGTGCAGTATTTACTAAACGATCACATAGCTTTACTAGACGATCGTTGCCCCAAGACAAACGATCGTGTAGTGTCTGTAGGCGACAATCCGAGCTAGACAATGAGCTAAATGATTGCATAGCTTTTGTTAGACGATCGCTTAGATTTATCTAAACAATTGGGCATCGCCTATACAATAGGTCTCCACCATCTCCCACTTTCCCAGTCGTGTACACGATCGTTGTTTCCTTCGTTCGTCTACCTCATACCAAGTACGAACAGAGCCCACCCTCTAGATTCTCACACCGAGAATACCAAGGTTGCGATGTTGCGGTCGTGTAGATCGGGCGTTCGTGGTTGCTGTTGTTCAAGCGATCAGAGTGTGCATAGGAGTGTGGAGATACATCTACTATTGTTTGTAGAGTTTATCTCCCTTGTTCATTTGTTTTTCATGCTGTAATTTCTACATTGTAATTGTATAACCGTTTATGTTTGAAGTTGACCATAAATGATTTGTTAATTCATGATTGTAGTTTGGAATAGTTTTGTTCCGTTGCTCATGGAAATCTCGAGTTCCGATTTCCTTCACTACTTACCCCAACTTTGGGGAAGGAGTGAACTCCATCTTGTGAAGCTGAGTTCCCAACTCCTAAATCAGACGAATCCCCAAAATGGTAGGTTTGAGTCGGCGTTCTGGCCACTCACACCTATGCAAATCAAAGGACCGCCTCAATGGCAGAAGTTCCAAACTCACTCGGGATTGAGGTCATGTTACCTATGGTCATCCTAGTGAAATGAAGTCTCAGTCATGAATAGTGTTATATGACAAGACATAAACACTTCGAGGTCAAGTCTTATAAAAACTCTTTGTATAGGATGCCCCCTGTCGCATGTCCACTACACGAATGATCAGGAGTAGACCATTTGTGACAAGTCACAAAATTTGTAACAATTCCACAAAACGAGCTGTCACACCCCACCCCGGATCACTCTCTTAGCCTAGAGAAGAGTGTGACTGCAGCAGTTACCAAACCCTTAGGCTAACACTTACTGGCAAAAACTCTTGCGAAATAACTCTGATACCAAATACAAATTATATGCAACGGGACGGCTGTAGGCCACAATTTATTAACTTAGAAACTTAATATGTTTAGAGTATTTACAACATTAGATTTACAAGTCCCAAAATCCACAAACCTTAGTCCCTATATTGAACAATAGTAACATGTGTACAATATTAACAGTAACTACCTAGCAAACGGTTACAAGTCTTTTCGTCCTTTAGTGGTAGAGCAGATACTGAGCTGTCTTCAGAGGATTTGACCGATACCTGTAGGGTAGGGGCGGGGGGGGGGGGAACAAAATCATTTGAAAACGGGGTGAGCTTACACCCAGTGAGTGACCGAGAAAACATAGTAAATTCTCGTGCATGATTTCAGTAATGAGTTTTCAACTGAAGCATAAACTTTTACAGTACTTGTACTGCAGCATAAACGTTTTTTAAGCGTAAAACATGTAAAGTTGTTTTAAACATAAGACAATAAAAGCATTTCTCAAATCAAAGTAATTTATAACTGGTAAAATAATCCCAACACCAACTGCTAGTCTAGAGACAACCCTTTTGTTCAATCTCCAACTTAGTTCACCTGTGGCCACATTAGGTACTACTGCTCAAATACCTTCTCCTTGTACTTCAATATCAAGCTACTAGGATACCTTCTCCAACGTACTTCAGTATCCCGTTGGCTTGGTACCTTCTTAAACGTACTTCAATACCAATAGATGCCTTCTCCTTGTACTTCGGCATCTAGTTGGGTGGATGCCTTCTCCTTGTACTTTGGCATCGCATTTTACCAAAAATATTTATAAACAACTTTTCTCTTTAAAGCATGTACAGTATAACACATATACAACATGGCTTTAAAGATGGTAACGCATGCTGGATAAAATCAACATATGTAAATATTTTTCAACGATAGGCATGCGTTCACAACACAATTCAGATCTTGCTTGGAAACCACTTTATAAAACTAGTAGGCATGAGAATTATTTTGCAAACATTCTTTTTGTAAAACGTTTGTAATCAAACAGTTTAAGAACATTTTAGTTCGAAAACATTTTAGCCATTCACCTCGAATTCTTAGGAACTTTTCACTCTAGTAGCTCCTCGAGTCCCTTTTTCACCCCTAGAATCCAGATTCAAATTACAACTTAGATTACTCATAGTTCCGAACCTTATTTGAAAATACTTCCTTCTACAAACGTATTCTAAAATGTCTTAGGAATCTTACCCTAAAGGCTCAGCTCATAATTCCTCGTGGTTTGGCCGGAATCTTAAAATATTCAAGGCTGGCTCAGACTGATTTGACAGTCTGACCCTTCTATCTTCTTCTCAACCTTCAACCCAGTTCCTTTGAGCCTTTTCCTCTGGCAGCCCTATCTGAAAACTAGACTTCTAGAGCTTTCAGATGGCTTTAGAATCACTCCAAACGCACGAGTAGATTGGATGATCGCCTCATCCAAAGTTGACACATTCCTCTGAACCCTCACTGCCCTCTACTTTCTCTACGAAATTTATGATTTTTGTGTGATTTGAAAATGAAATCCGAACTCCCTATTTATAGGCGTTCAAATTGCTCGTGGGATTGACAGCACCTACTTGTCTGCATGGCCAAATGTTTAATCCTCCCTTTATCAATGTAAGCTGACTTCAGCTTGGTTCAATGTGTTCTTCCCAAACGCATCCAACATAATTTCTTAGGGTTTAAGAATTTATCTTAATCAGACACCTAGATTTTAATTGACGTTTGCCCTTACGTCTTCAAGCTTTGTTTGTACAAATTAGGGTTTTTAAATGCATAATCCACCCCCAATGCGTCCAAATACATCGCCCAGAAGCTTGCTCAGCCATTCAATGCATAGGCGAGGCCTGGGCGTGACGTTCGAATCGGACAAAGCAAGGCTAATGCATAGGTGCTCTTGCTCTTTTCGCTCTTGGCAGTGTCGCTCTTTCCACTCTCGACAGTGTCGCTCTCTCCAACTTTCTCTCCACTCTCGCTCTCTCCAGTTTTCTCTCCAACTTTTCTCTCCACTCTCGCTCTCTCCAGCTTTCTCACTGGTTTTGCTCTCTCCAATATCGCTCTCTCTCTTGCTCTCTTCAGCTTTCTCTCCAACTTTTCTCCACTCTCGCTCTCTCCAACTTTCTCGCTCAAAATCTCGCCCTCAATGATCTCGCTGGTCTCGAACTCAATGATCTCGATCTCAATGATCTCGCCGATCTCACTCTCGACGATCTTACTCTTAGCTACTGCGAATTGTCTGTCTCCGTGCAATTTCGACACGATTGTGCCACTAGTCACTTGTCTTCCAGTGCTTTGTGCACAACACGCATTTCACATAAATTCCATATTTTTCTCAGTCCTTCAGCCATAACGCACGTCACCTAATTTCTCCATACTTAGCCGAATCTTTCCAAAATTTCCCAAACTCAATTTCCATATTTTTCTTTTTCAAATCCCCATTCCTTCTTCACCATTCCACACTAACTTTCTCATCAACCTACTTATTATTCAAATTTCATGACAATTTTACCAATTAAAGCTCAACTTAAATTATTCAAGGAAAATCTACTTAACACTTAGAAAATTCCTTCCCCTTAACTTAGGATTTAACTTTCACTTAGTTAATTCCTTTTATCACTTGCTTAAGTAAGGAAAATAGAAATCCGGGTTTCACACAGGCCACATCCCTAGTGTTACCAGGATAAATTTTCCCTCCTATATCCATATACTATAGACTATTTTAGTTGTCACTTAAGACATGATCCACTTATATGTCACTACATACATGCTTAAGTTACATAAAAACAACCAGAGATATTAAGTTTATTGGTTTGTGGTAAAATGAAAAACAACTAAATGTGCAAAGTCAAGTAGTGAAGTAAATATCATTTATATTATACATCACAAGTGTTCGTACAAAGTTGTTTACAAACTACTGAACACGAGACTTTAGGACACAAACCCCAACACGTTAAACACTTTAACAAACCTTAATAAATAATTGCATGCTTGCAGCAAATCTATCTAATTCACCTTTCCAGGCCAGTTTCCAGGTAGGGGTGTTACGTTTCCGTCAACTTAAATATCCTAGCCTAGATAGAACTAGCCTTAGACAAAAAGTCCCTTATAGATACGTTTGATACAAATTTAATCTTTTATTAAAACCAATTTAATCATATTAAACTTATTAGAAAGATTAACCTAATTTCTAATCTCATTAGAAATTTGTGATCTTAGGTCTATGTGAATCATATTTTAAAACTATTTTTAAAAAAATGTTTTTACCTAAGTTTGCAAGCAAATCTAAATTACTGAATTTAATTTATAATTTCATTTAATTATAACGATTAGAAAATAAATTAACCAAATTAAAACCATACATTGCATCGATTGACCTACTTTATAAAATTATCTAAAGTAATGTCATGTATCATGCAATTCCCATTTCATCACAAACCATATCTAACACTTATATAATAAGGTAACGAAACAATTAATAACATCCATCCATACATGCATACAACTATATATTATAACACTTATAATGTAAATGATGCATGACTATGTTATTAATGCATACAAGCATATAGTATAACACTTATATTATATGATGCATGAGCATGCTATAAAATTAAATCATGCAACTATATATCATAATATTTATCATATAAATGATGCATGAATAATGCATAACCTATGGTGAGACTTAACTATATGACATATATAACATAATTCAACCATACGTCATATGCATAATTTAAATAACAATTATGGACCAGGATTGGACTTCTAAATCATTGATTAAATTAATACAACATTTGTATGAATACAATTAATCAAAAACTAACTATTACATTAGAAAAAGGTCAAACCAGTTCTAAACAGGTCAACCGGGTCTTGAAACAACACGAACTGGAACTCCAACAACCGAATCGCCCTTGAACTGCTTGAACCAAGTGAATCGGACCCGAACCAGCTCCAAACCAAACCGAACCGCGTGTGAATCGGTGCTGAAATGCGCTTCTTCTTCGTCTCAGAGCATTGCAAAGTCATGCCCTAGCATCGGAGAAGAACTCTGTCCGCCACATCGTAGCGTCGCGACACTACTGTACAATCGCCTACTATATAGATTCGTTCTTCTTTGAATGCACACTCAATTTGAGCCTCGTTTTTCCAGAACGTTGTCGAGAACATCATGATTGACTCGAGACATAAAAATTATAGACTCGATAGAATTTAAAGCCCAAAACAATAATCCCTTACAAATCAAATTTGTAAAAAAAAAAAAGGTGTAAATCTAAAAGCCTAATCTCGAAACATCCAAAATTGCAAACCATATTCATAAAACATTCATCAACATGAAATTTACAGAACATAACCCACCATAATTTATATAATTAAATTCTGGAATTAAAAAATAGGGGGGAATTGAAAAGACCACTTTGATACCAATTAAAGGGAAACCACCGAAGGTTCTGTAGTGGAAGCGGGGATCGGACCCAAAATCCAAAAATTACAAAATTAAAATTTTACAGAAACAAACAACCATTATGCATTTAAATTCTAAAATTACAGCATGCTGAAGGAAGAGAAAGATGGTAAGAAAAGATTTTCCTTTGAAGAACACCTCTTCACGTAATTTACTCGATCCACAATCTCGAATGCTTCGGTCTGGATCTTAATCTCCAAGTTGAAACACCACCACTTGAGAACCCTCTGTATTCTCTTAGGTTTGAGAATTCATGTAAGAGCTATGGGCTTTGCTTGAATTCTTGGAAGAGGGAAAAAGGATGAAAGGAAGTAGAAGAAACCTTTTCTCATAGATAACTCTTCTCTGACCCCAAAGAGATTAGGGAAGATGATCAGGATCAAATCGTTCAAAAACTCATTCCCACACTGCACAACTTGTTCAAAGAAATTAGGGGAAGGGAGTTGTAACTATCTCCCTTTATTTAAATTAAAAATAAATATAATTTAATTTAATTAAAATTAATATATATATATATATATAGTAACTACCTTATTATATCAAATATAACACATAACCTATTGTTTCATTTTTTCTCAACTATGCATGACATTTAATATAAATTATATTTATACTAAAATTTAATTATATGAATCTCATCCATATATTTAATATTCGAATCATATTAAAAAATTTAATTCATCTCAACTATTTATGGTATGTAACATAAATCATATTTATATTAAATTTAATTATATGAATCTCATTCATATAATTAGTATTTGAATCATATTCAAATTCCTCTCAAAATACATTATATTATATTTTATCTAATACATTGTATTAATTATACCATATATAATTAATTTAATTAATTATACCATATATAATTAATTTGAACAATTCAAATTAATCAAAAATTGATTCTCAATTGAATCCGTGTTGAGCTACAGAGGGGCGTATGGACCTGTAGATTGAAGCTCCAAGGTACTTGGATAATTAATTAAACTCTTTAATTAAATTACCCAACATCCATTACTGTCAGTCACTCCAATAAACACCGACAGTTGCACTCTTCGCACTATATATATATATATATATATATTTGTGTCTATTGGATATGACCAGTCAACAGTGCGATGATTCTTCATAAATTGCACGTAAGTACAGCTGGGCCAAAATTACCGTTTTGCCCCTATAGTTATGTCTAATTCCTTAAGTACTACTGATTCCTCTAATGAACAATAAGTCATAGTCCAACTATGACCAAGTCCTTCTCGAGCCAAGAGAGGGTGTGCCCACATTGTTCAAGCCCCATAATCAGCTCTTAAAAGAGCGATTTATCTACTTACCCTGATATCAAGGAATGAGTGAATTTCGTCTTGTGTAGCTGTGTTCCTAGCTTCCCAATCAGACAAAACCCCAAATGAAGGAACTCTTATCAAAGGGTACCTATGAGCGGAAGCAAGATCGTTCCAAATTCATTGTGACAGAAAAACAAGCATTCACAAACATACACAGTAGTTATGCATTTAAGAATAAATTACGACATGCTTTCAACAAAAAAAAAATACAAAAGACAGAGAGACTCACCTTTGAAGAACTTTTCTTCTCTTTATCTCTTGCTCTCGTCAAGAACAACACCTCTCACTGTCGTTGCAACGCCACAACAATCTTCTAAAAATCTCGATGTTGTTCACCACCGAACGGTCTTCTACACGAACAAGTAATAAAGAGGACACCACCACTCAGTGACCTTGGTATTCTTGGACTGATAATCCAAGAGGAGTGGGCTCTGTTGGATTTGGTATAGGGAAGGAGGAAACACGATCGTATTCAATGACCAAGCAAGTGAGAGAGGTTTGGAGTCTATCGTATAGACGGGTGCTTAATCATTTAGGTAATCGGATCTATTCGTTTAGACGACCGTTTAGGTAATCTCGCTCTCACACGCGATCGTTTAGTAAAAGCTATACGATCATTTAGGTAGACTGCACGTATACACAATCATTTAGGAAAACTTGAGCTGTCATGTAGGCTCTGGTTAGCTAAACGATACACAAGGTACAATTTTAGAAGCGATTATCCAATCTTCACAAAATGAAAACAATTTTTATTTTATCCTTTCAATTATGAAAAACTGAACGCAACCTCCCACTTTCACGCACGGTTATGGGGAAAACCACCAACAATTATCTCATAATTGTTATAATTATAAATAAATATAATAACTAACTTATCATATTATATTTATAACCTATAGTTTTAATATCACATCATATGCAACATTTAAATCATAGCCCTTTTCTCCTCCACTAGATATAAATCATATTTATATCCTTTTCCTCCACTTAATGTATCTCATACATCATGCCAACTATATCATATATAATTGACCAGTTTAATCATATCATATATAATCAATCTCCCTCTTGTCAATTGAACACTTCAAACTGACCCAAAAACTTATTCTCAACTTGAATTAATTAAGCTACCAAGGGGACATTATGGACCTGTAACTTGAAGCTCCAACGGCACGTGAATAGCTGACTAAACTCTTTAGCCATGAGATCCATCATCCGTTAACTACTGGGCACTCTACTAAAGACCAACAGCTGCACTTTTCTCATCACAGATATATTTCTGTGTCCATCGGATATAACCAGTCAACAGTACGATAACCCTTTACAGATGCTCGTAAGCACAACTGGGCCAATTTACTATTTTGCCCTTGTAGTTACATCTAATTTCTTAAGTACCACTGGTCCCTCTAATGAACAATATCCCATAGTCCTACTATGAGTGGAAACCTCTCAGGCCATAAGAAGGTGTGTGGCGCCACATCGTTCAAGCCCCATAATCAGCTCTTAAAGGAGCAATCTATCTACTTACCTCTGTTTTGGGGAAGGAGTGAATTTCATCTTGTGCAGCTAAGTTCCCAGCTCCCAAATCAGACGAATCACCAAAGTGGTAGGTTTGAGTAGCAATGTGGCCACTCGCACCCATGCAAATCAAAGGACCGCCCTCAAAGGCAGGAGTTCCGAACTCATTCAGGATTAAGGTCATGTTTCCTATGGTCATCCTAGGGAAGTGAAGTCTTTGTATTAAACGACGTTATATAACGAGACTATAACACTTCGTGGTCCGGTCTTATACAAACTCTTTCGTATAGGACGCCTTCGCTTGCATGTCTTCACATGAATGATCAGGATCAGATCATCTGTAGCATGCCACAACACTTGTAACAATCTACAAATTGGGCCGCATTTGTAGTGTCACTAGGATAAGGTTTCCCTCTTATATCCATATGCTACAGACCATTTTAGTTATCACTTAAGGCATGATCCACCTGTATGTCTCCACATACATGCTTAAGTTACAACGACAACCAGGGATCTTAGTTTATTGGTTTGTGGTAAAGCAAATAAAACATCTCATGTTTCATAGACAACAGGGAAGAAAATATCATATATTATTACATCACAAGCGTTTGTTCAATACAGTGTTTATAAACTACAAAACCCAACGAGAGTTTAGGGCATCAACCCCAACACCAAAATGGTAGACATATTGAGTTGGCAATCTGACCACTCTCACCATACAAATCAAAGAACTACCTTCATGAGCCGGAGTTCACAACTTACTCAGGATTCAGGTCATGTCACTGATGGTCATCTTGGTGAAATGTATGTCTTTATTATTAATGGTGTTATATAATGAGACAAACCATTTCGTGGTTCTTTCTTATACAAACTCTTTGTATAGCATACTCCCGCTCACATGTCTCTACATGAATGATTAGGATCAGATCAATTGTATAACTTTACAATACTTGTAACATCTACAAAGCGGGTTGTATCTGTAGTGTGACTAGGATAAGGTACCCAGCCTTATACATCTACTACGGACCATTTAGGTAATTATTTAAATAAGATCCACTCTTATCTCTCTACATCCTTGTTTAAATTACATAAAATTACCTATGATCTTAGTTCATTGGATTGAGTGTATGCTCATAAAATAACAATAATTTTATTAATAACAATTTGTTTATATAGTGTTTACAAACTACGAGAACACAAGAGAGATTTATGACACCAATCCCAACAAAACAAGGAATAATTATTTTTTAAATAATTTGAATTTTTCAAATTATTTAAGGGAAATAAAAGTATTAATTATATTAATGTGATTAATATGCAATATAATGTATATTGATATATTATAATATATAGTTAATTATAAATTAGAGCTATATAATATGTGAGAGATAATTATTTGAATAAGATTCGAATATTATTTATATGAATAAGATTTCTATAAATATTATAGGTTAAACTTAATATGAATAAGATTCATATTAAACAATATATTAAAGAAGATTTTTGCATCTTATTATGGTTAAAATTTATATATAGTAGATTAATTAAGTTTGATAATTAATCATAACGTATATTATATTATATGATAATATAATATCATTTGATAACTCCTCATTACAGGTGAGTTATTTCTTTACATGGGTTGGGAGTTAGAATAACTCCCTCCTTCTTTCTATTGAATATGTATTGTAAATGTAGGGTAGAGCAAAACAGTTTAACACAACATAAAAACTCAAAAGAAAATCTCTTTTAAAAAATCATTCTCTTAATCTCTCTAAATTCTTACCTTCCTTCTCCCAAAAAACTCTAAAGGAGCCTACACATTGTCTTCCTTACTGGAGAATAGCAAGGTCACTGCATGGTGGTGTTCTGTATTTTGGGTTAGTGTTTTGGAAGTGTTCCTATGTTTGTGATTGTTCGGGGAGATCAAGCAGTGGAGAAGAGTTTTATGAAGAAAGATTTCCGCAAGGCTAAGTACTTCCTCTTCTCTTCCCCTCTGTTGAAAAGCATGTTTATAGGTTTTGATTGTTTATCCTATGTAAATTTTTACATTTGCTTCTCTATTATTTTGTGTTTTCAAAATTGATCATCACTTACGCGACATTTACATGATTCTACGAGAAATTCAATTCCTTCAATTGTGGTCTCGGGATGAATGGTGGAGGTGGTGATGGTTTGAGTGGTGCAGGTGGTCTTCGACTCGATGGTGGTGGGGTGTTTTTCGCCTCAGTGGAGGGATCTGACTCTTGTTTCTCATGGGGATAGACATGATCATCACGATCATCATGGTCATGTCCATTAGAACTATCGTGCACAAATCTGACAGATGATGTTGTTGTACCCTACACAATGGTATAATAACACTACTAAGAATTCCAAACAAAAAAGAAAACAAATTACAAAGCAAAAGACTAAAATAATAAGACATATCTGACACAACGTACGCAACAAATCAGTGATGGTTTGTAACTACACCTTGACATCCAACAAGTTGGACTGCATCTCGTGCAAAGTAGTCTCCACCTTAAATAATCTCTTGTCAAGTATTTGACTGTAGTCTCTACCCTGAGCCCTTGCTTTCTTTGCTAGTGGCTCCGTAGTGGCGGCCTCGAGCTTGTGTGTTTCAAACGTCTCAAACCCATAAGAATCATCGTTCTTCCCATGAGACTGGAACACGAACTCATCACTGCCCTCAATATTCTGATCCCATATTCTCTCCAAAATTACGATTATACTGCCCATCCACATCCATATTTTTCTCATTGTTTGACACGTAGATGACACGTTCGTCAACTCTGGTGTCCCTAAACTGTCTCTCCACATCAATCATCGTAAGTGTGTAAGGACGATCATCATAGTTGTTAAGCCAATATTAAGTTGAGCTAAATTGTTATTGTATATTAAAAAAATAATTACATCACATGTTCGATACCCAGTAGACATCACACTGTAATAGCTTCTTAGGCAATAAGTAGGTGCATGCCCACCTTAAAAATCTAGGGATTGCATTCTTGATATGCCAGACTACAACTTTACTGGCTATCATCAATATCATCTCATAAGCCTAAAACTAAAATAATTATCGGCTTATTTATACAAATTTTAAAAGTAGATTAAAAGACATAAATACTGTTGGATTTAGTGTCCTGAATCTTGTGAGAGCCATGACGTAGTGGAAGGGATATAACTCAACCTACATGGTATTTAGGTTTAACAAAAACTCAAGCCGTCATACCAAATGATGACATTGAGGAGCCATTGACCTACAAGCAAACAATGGTTGATGTGGACGAAGATAAATGGGTTAAAACCATGAATCTATAAATGAAATCTATGTACTTCAATTTTGTCTGAGATCTTGTAGATCATGGGGTAAAACCTATAAGTTACAAGTGGATCTATAAGAGAAAGAGAGTTATAGATGGTAAGGTACAGACCTTTAAGGCTAAACTAGCGACAAAGGGTTATACCTAGGTTGAGGGAGTGGACTATGAAGAAATTTTCTCACATGTTTCCATGCTTAAGTGTAACAACCCAAAATTCAGGGAAATTTTATTTTCTTTTCTTGAATTATATTGTGAAGTTGAGTCAAATTGAGTTAATGTGTTTAAATAATTCAATTTTAAATTAGTGTGACCTCCACTTTCTTTCTTCTCTACGTTTTGAAGCCTTAGTCGTTGGCCACTGCTATTCACATTCTGTTGTCGTTCGCGCTGCTAGTTCCATCCGTTGCTGAAAGCATCTAAAAGTCCTTTTATTACCTTCAAATTTAGAGCTATTATTGCTATTTTTTGTTTGGTTTGATATGGTTTATTGAGTGATTTCAGGAAGCCAAGCATCAGGAGCAGTTGTGCGAAAATGAGCAAAAACCCAGGGCAAAACTCCAATTTTAAGCAATTATGGGTCGATTAATTAAGGGTTGACTATGGAATTAGGAAGAAATCAAGGACCCAAGATCAAGAAAAGAGGTAAGTTTGGAAAGAAATTCGGAGGAGCTAGCGTTGGCCGAGCATTGTGATGTGTGGAAAATGGAGTAAATAAATATGTGTTCATTGTTCGTTCTCCATGCGTCGCTGGCCATGCGTTGGACTAAGGGATATGCAATATGCGTCTAAGAATCTATGCGATGACCGTTCATTCCTGCCACAAGTTTTTTTGCTCTCTGGCCAAGTATCATGAGATCACAAGTTTCTCGGGGTGATCCGAGGTCGAACTCAGGGACTTATAGTTTAATGTTATGAAGGAATGTGTTGTGGCGAAGAATAAAAGAATATTGAAGTTTAAGGGCTATGCGTTACTCCTACTCCTAACTAAACAGATTAAGCAATGGAAGTATGATTATGGGAGTTAGAGACAGAGCAACTGTTAACGCGTGATAAGATGTTTGGGAAAATAAAAAAATGGTGGAGGGGATGACTTCACTGTAACATTAAGCTCGATCGCAAGGGTAACCCCAGCCAGCATAAGTTATGGGATTATGCTATACACAATTGACTAAGACGCATGCATTGCATATGTGTTAGTGTTGATAGGACTTATGTCTAAATCTCTATTCTTGCTCACGTGCTCCCACACATAAGCAAGGTGGCCGCATACCACCGTATCTACTTCTAGATGCATGCGATGTAACCGCATATTATAATATCCTATCTATAGGGTGCATGTGCTGTGTAATAGCAAATAAGAACTTATTCCTAAGCCTATATTCTTGCTTATGTGATCCAATCTGACTCTCCCAAGCCTAGATTTGGTTTTTAGACTACTCTCTCAAGTATGCCCAAATGATGAATGATGCACTCATAAGACAAGGTAATCACATAAAGCATGGTTGACATAAGATTATTTCTATCCCTAGGAACACTATTACTTTGCTTAGTGAGTTCAACTACTTACCCTCTCGGGTAGTTAGTCACTGCTGATTCTGCTTATAGACAAGCATTACGACCGCTCATAGACAAGCATTGCTACAACCTCACACTAAGTAAAGAGGTTCTCACAACACTCGCGCAACCCTCTCGGTGGTTTACTACATGTTTCATATGTCTATGCCGCATGATCAAGTATGCGATACTCTAGCAATTTTACTTACTCGTTGCAATGATAGTAAAGGATGATAAGAAGAGGTAAATGAAGATGGAATCGAAGGAAATACAGAGACGCATTGATCACAAAATGTTAATGTCTTAAGCCACAATGTAATACAATGTAGAGATAGAAGAGAGATGGAGAGCCAGATATCTTTCTCTTGTTACATGAATCCAATTTGCATCTTTTCCTCTAGCTACTAAGATGTTTCAGTTCGCCAAGCAATGTCTTGCTTCCATCAGATGTTTGTCAAGGCTACCGGTGGTGCCATGAATGGGTGATGGAGTAGTCTCTCTCGAGATCTATCTCCGGGGAAGCTCCCGTCATCACTCGGAATGGTTGGAGGACTGAAGAACTCTCAAAGAATGTCTTCTCACACTTTCGTCTGTGATCACAAGGATCTGCCCTAAGGCATAAGCTCGGATCATTTCAAGTTGGGCTCTAAGACTTCTATTTATAGAGCTCGATCGCTGACAGCATTAATGGCCCTTCTCTAAATTTCTACTGCTAACGATGTGATGGACCTGCTGTGAATCTCTGCTAATAACGGTGTGGTATGTGAAATGTTAGCATCATCTTTTGATACCCCCAAGGTATCGTTCATGCTTAATTCCCGAAGTACCAACGTATTCTACCACCCTTGCGTTCATCCCTCTATTATGGTTATTACGTTGTAGCCACAACCTTTATGCGATGGACGGATGCGGTTAATGGCCACAACATCTATGCATCGAATGTATGCGATCGCCTCTGCGATTGTGAGATTCACCGCATACAATCGATTCCTACGATAGCTACAAAAATACATTTGGACACAAAATAACGCAGAATAATAGGTTAGCAGAGATTTTCAAAGCCGATCGATGCAAGCTCATTTTTCTCATGAATTCTTAGTATAATCATTGCATATTCTACATATCAGCCCTCATAATTCTAAATAAAAGGCCTATAATAACGTGCATTTTTGCCTGTCATCACATTGCAACGCTGCTTCTTGATGCTGTAGACCCGAGAGCAATTTGGAATAGGGGCAGTGTTGCAATGCCATGACTTCTACACACAGTTGGCATGACGCCAGCATTGCAATGCTGTGAGCATAATATAAATAATAGTGTTGCACCGCTAGGAGGAAAGGAGAAAAAGGCAGAGTTGATTTTGATTTTAGTTCGTACAAGAGTCGAATTATAGCAGTTCTAATCGTTTTTGGTGGAAGACTCGAGATTTCGGTTAAAAGTTGATCCAAGATCGTCTTTGGGTTGTTTGTGACAGGAAGATTGATCGTGAATGTATTGTTTTGTTGAAGAATAACACGAGATTCATGGCAAGAGTCAAAGAGATTCTGATTGGGATTCAGACCTATTGAAGAGAGAACATTCTTCTACATTAATCTACTTTTTGCTTTAATGACTAATTGTGTGTGGAATATTGTTATCGACATCATTTATGTCTAAATTCTATTATTCTATGGTGTTTGTGGATTCTAGAGAATGTTACTTTGAATATTGAATTTACAGTTGATTGAATTTGCCTGGATTTTTAAATTATTTTTGTTTAATGCTTTTGATTAACTGGCCATTAATTGAATGAACCTAACTTAATTAGATGTCTCGAGAGAGAGTTTAAGTCGTTGGACCCAATAATTTAGATTGTTATTCAAAATTGCATGAGAATGAATTTAGAATAATAAGGGGTGCGATTGAAGGATCTTAAAGCTGTAACTATTCAAGCGATATAAGAGATTCAGGTCGATGGGTAATTATTATGAGGGTTTGAGCTCAAGAGAGAATTTCTGATTTTAGAACTTCTAGCCTCAATCTATCAATTTTAATCAATTGCATGTCATATTCATTGTATTCCCTAAATGAAACAACACCCTGGAATCTTTTTGCTCTGAATTTATTCTTGTGTGTGTGATTGAGTTTTCATTAGTCATAATTATAGATAAAATTTATCTTTTGGGTTGCCTGGATAAAATTAACAAAGAATTGTGATAGCTAAGTTTAGGAAAATTTCACTTGTCCTTGAGAACGATACCCTATTTGGGATTTATTGCTTCGATTGCGTACGCTTAAACACTGTATCAAGTTTTTGGCGCAGTTGTCGAGGACTGGCACGAAATTTGTTTCCCAAACTTAATATCAATAAGACTGAGTTGATCTTAATTTGGGCGTTTTTGTTGTTTTTTTTTTGTTTGTAGTGGTTGGAGAATCCTTTTATGCAAAAAAGTCAACAGGTTGAACTTGTTCCGTTTGATCCTGAACTTGAACGAACTTTGAGTAATGCAAGAAGGTACCAGAGAGTTGATTTTGACGCCATGGGAGATCTAGAGGGAGTTATGAGAACCATCAGAAACTATTTTCAACCAGTTATTCCCATAACCTAGACAGACATAGCTGAAGCTCCAATCAATGCCAATAATTTTGAGCTAAAACCTGGCCTAATTCAGATGACATGAGATCTCGCATTTAGAAGAACTCCACATGAAGATCCACATAAACATATCCGCTTTTTCCTGGAAATTAGCGGGACGGTAAAAATAAATGGAGTCTCTTTTGATGTCATTAGACTGAGATTGTTTCCTTTTTCTGTGCAGGATAAGGTTAAAGACTGGCTAGAGTCACTTGCAACTGGAAGCATAACCACATGGGATGAGTTGGCCCAAGCTTTTCTGAATAAATTTTCCCTCCTACAAAGACGAACAGATTGAGAACAGAAATTGACACATTTAGACAGAGAGAGGACGAGTAGTTATTCGAATCAGGGGAACGCTATAAGGAGTTGCTGCAGAAGTGTCCCCATCATGGGTATCCTGACTGGTTACAGATCCAGTTGTTCCACAATGGGTTGACCAGTACAATGAAATCCATTTTGGATGCTGCTGCAAGGGGTTCAATCTTTGCAAAAAATGCTGATGCTACCAGCACATTATTGGAAGGTATGGCTGCCACGAGTTACAATTGGCCCTCAGAACGGTCTCAATCTAGAGTGGCTAGTGTCTATAAACTCGATGAGGTAAACGCTTTAAAGGTGCGGATGGTCACTTTAACTAACGCCATTAATCTCTTATCTACAGGTACCCAACCATCGATTACATTGATGGCGATTTGTAATGCACTCACTTCATGGGACGTACCTAACTCTTAGCAGGAAAATTATTTGCGCCAAACTAATCACTTTCAAGGAGCCCATCAAGGAGTAATTCAAGGAGTTAAAATTATGTTACTTTCAAAAATGGGTGATGTTTCTATATCATCCAATTCAAGGAGTAATTCTGGACCTTCTACTGTTGTATTGAATAAAATTCCTTATCCTCAGCGTTTTCAAAAAGAAAGTAAATGATCAGTTTTTGGATATCTTTAAGAAACTTCACATTAACATTCCTTTTGTAGATGCATTGGAACAAATGCAAAACTATGTGAAGTTCATGAAGAAGATGTTATCTTCAATGAAGAAATTTGAAAAGTACGACACGGTGAGCTTGAACGAGGAATGTAGTGCCATATTACAGAAGAATCTACCATAAAAAATTGAAGGATCCTGGGAGTTTCACGATTCCTTGCACTATAGGGAATTTGATGGTAAATAAAGCCTTATGTGACTTAGTAGCCTCAATTAATCTGATGCCTTTATCTTTGTACATGAAACTGGACATAAGAGAGGTGTAGCCGACAACGATATTGTTGCAATTGGCAGATGTTCCCTTACTTACCACCGTGGTGTAGTAGAGGATATTCTGGTTAAGGTCGGCGATTTTATATTCCCAACGGATTTTGTGGTCTTAGACATGGAAGAATATGTTGAAATTTATATTATCCTTGGACGACCATTCCTAGCCACTAGTAGAGCATTGATTGATGTTTACGATGGCAAGCTTACACTTCGGGTATATGATGACAAGTGAAGTTCAACATTTTTCCTTCTTTCAAGCCTAATGAACCTGTAAGCTTGTGCCAAGAGATCAAGGACATAAATGGTAGAATGTAACGACCCGACCCCCTAGGACTTAAGTTAGGCCGTTACTAAAATATATGCATGCATGGAACTTAAAACGACACTCTTTTACGATGAAATAATGCTAAATAGATAAGGGGAGTTCAAAAGTCCTTTATTAAATGTAAATATTAAAAACAATAATAGGGTACCCATAAATCATAAAGGTTAATAAATAAGTATGAAAAACAATTCTTAATAATAAGTTTCAAACATCAAAACTGAAAATTTAGCAAAAACATGAAAGAAATCTAAGTCTTATGAGCGAAAGTATAAAAATTGGTCCCAGTGGCTCGATCACGGATTCCGCTTGTCATTTATCAGCGCATCCCTACTCTTAACTGAAACAAAAACATGAGAAAGAATGAGTAAATACTCAATAAGTAACCCCACTACTGGGGTCAGGCTGGGCATCTATGTCCTCTAGATACCCACCTCTGGTGAAACATATAAACTGCTCTAGTCCTCATGGGACACATACGCACATGAAACAAGAAGGAGACTGAGTCCTATCCTATTGTAGTTAAGTATGCCCACTACCTCTGATGAATCCTGAAGGAGACACAAACTAGTGAATCCCGAAGGAAACACTAATTGGTGAATCCCGAAGGAGACACAAATTGGTGAATCCTGAAGGAAACACAAACTGGTGAATCCCGAAGGAAACACAAACTGGTGAATCTCGAAGGAAACAAAAATGGTGAATCCCGAAGGAAACACAAACTGGTGAATCCCAAAAGGAAACACAAAATCTAATGGGCATCTAACTAATCAGTAAGGACATTTGCACAATCTCAACATCATAATCATCACTGTACGAATCTATGACATACATACATACCTTAACATCATGGCTCTACAACATACATGTATACCTCAACATCATGGTTCTACAACATACATGTATTCTCAACATCATCAGATCAATACAATCATATGGAAGCACATACCATCTCATACTAGCATTCAAGTGTCTATGTGCATAAATAAATAATTCAGATCTAGTACCAGAACAAACTTTGATCATATTATATTATCAGTCTATCATGTTAACATTCTGCATATCGTACATTTATCATGCTAGCATATATCTAATGTTTGGCTCGTGGGCAGTTCCAGTTGTAAGATTACTTACCTTGATATTAGGTCGAACCAAAAAGCAATTGAATCTTTGTGAAATTCTTGAATCCTTAATCAAGCCTAAATATAAACCAGCTTTAAATTAATAGTTAAGGCCAAATTCCAAACACCCAAATATTACAAAATATTTCCAGATAACCTTATCTAAGGTGTGGTCCAATTCGAATTCAACTTCCAAACCTCCAATTTTAAGCCCAAATAATTAGCAAACAAACTCTTCTTCATCTTGAATGAAATTCTTGAATCAACCCCTTAATCATTCAATTTGAAATTAGGCTTTACATGATTAAAGCTTGAATCAAATACATACTTCACTACCAATGTCTCAAATAAATTATCCATATATAGCTTCTGTCAAAAAAACCACTTCCAATGATTTACCAAAATTTCTTAACAACCAAAATTTAATCCACAAGAGGGTACTCAAAGCTATAAAATTACCAAAACTCGCTAAAGCAAACTCCAACTTCACTGAACAACACCTCAATACCTTCATAAACTTGAATCCAAAGTTGAAACACATGGGTATCAACCAATTGATGCCAAAAATAAATGAGTATTCAAGAATCAACCGAAAACAAACCCAATGGCAGAAATCTTACCCAAATCGATAGATCCAGTGACGGAAATAGTGAACGACGCTTTGAGCAGTGGTGGACGGAGGTCATGAAGAAGAAACTGACGCGGCGGCTTTGGGCGGCGTCGGACGGGCTCACGAACTGAGGAAGAAAGGGGGTGGGGTTTGACTTTTTATAAAAAACAATAATAATAAAAAAAAAAAAAGGAAATAAATATAATTACATTTAATTTCTTTCTGTTTTATACTATTAAATCCCTTTCCGTTTCAAAATGAAATTAATTCCTGCCATTAATTTCACTCCAACAATTAAATTCCTGCACTTACACTTGAAGTCTAAAATTCCAAAAATGCCCTCCAACTAATAACAATTACTGAAATTCCAAATAATAAGTTACTGAAATTACATTATTACTAAAAAATGTGTGGGGTGTTACATAGAAATCCCGAATAATCTCGTGGTAAAGAAAAAGACAAGGAAAAGGTAAGTTGTCTTGGACAAACTCCCGAGAAAGGTACAGTAATTTTCTAGATTATATTCGTAAGGGAGATATTGAAATTGTAGATGAAGAGAGAGAAGATTATGCTTTTTCTGATAACTGTTCTTCGACTAATTTTTTTATGTGAATGCCAGTGTGGGAGAAGGTTATATATTTCAGATGTTGCTGTGCACAGAATGATGAAACCACCCTGAAAGTTATCTGAATTGGAGACCTGGTCTAGCTAAAGACGTTAAATTAAGTGCTTCTTGGGAGGCAACCCAAGTGTTCTAGTTTTATTTCAGTTGTTATTCGATTAGTCTGTTTGTTTTTAAGATAGAGAGCCACCTTATGATTGTTTTGTTTTCATCTTTAGGTTGGAGATGATGCTCAAATGTTTTCAAGCACCAGTTTGCCATCCAGTTTCGTGGATCCTCACTCATTGCCCAGGCTTGTATCACTCATCTGTTGTGTGATTGTTCTAGATGTTATGCATTGGGGACAATGCATCCTTCTAAGTTTGGGGTGGGGGGTGCATACTTTGTGCTTGAATCTTGTGTTGTTATGCATGATGTTTTGAGTTGAATGTTTTATACATGTTATTGGAGAAAATTTGAGGAAATTTTGAAAATTGTTGAAAAAGAGTTTATTTTGGGTTAGGAAGAATGCTGAAAATGATTGAAGTATGTTCTTTGGTTGCTTCCATTTACTATGATAGTTGATGAGTCACTTATGATGTATGCTATACTTTAAAGTAGAATTTGGATAACATACTCCTTTTTCGAGTGTTCTTTGTTTGGAATCTCTCTTTGCTCTGTATCTTGAGCACAAACCACTTTAATTTAGAACCTCTAACTGAAGAAAGCTTTAATTTAAGTCAATTTGGTTGTCACCTCGAAAGGCCCCACTGGTTAGAAAGTGTCTTGCATGATGGTTTGTAATGTTAGACTAAGAAAAAGGAAAAGAATATTATTATTGCCCTAAAAATAAATAAATAAGTAGAGTGTACACTCATGTGTTTGGAATAAATATCTTTCTCTTAATTAAACTTGTAATGTGTATGCACAGATGGGGGTAAAAAGAGCTGCCTTTGTTGTGATCAGTTAGGACACCTGGGAATTGACTAGGTATGATTCCCTGTACTGAATGTGTGAATGTTAGTGCCCCTAGGTAAAATGATGCCAGTTGGGATCCCATTAAAATGAGTATTGTAGGAATCTTAGTGGACATATTACTTCCCCAAGTGTGGTGATGCCTACTGATTGGTGCTTAAGCTAGATTAGGGGAAAAACTGATGAAGCTTAATTAAACTTAAGTCATGTGTTGAGTTTTGAATTAAAGAAGGAATCACACACACAGAGAGAGGATAAAAAGTTTTGGCTTTAGAAACTCTCAATGATTAGGATGCGTATGAATTTTTCTATGGATGAGTGTTGTGTATTTTAAGAAGCTAATGAAACAAGAATAAAAGAATGCATGCCTGGAAACTTTTCATTTCAGTATTCATAATTTCTCCTACTTTGTGTTTCTTTCTTTTCTTTGCTCGGGACTAGCAAAGTTTTTAGTTGGGGTGGTGAAAAGCATCTAAAAAGTGCTTTTATTACCTTCAAATTTAGAGCTACTGCTGTTAGTTTTTGTTTGGTTTGGTATGGTTTATTGCGTGATTTCAGGAAGCCAAGCATCATAAGCAAAAATGAGCAAAAACCCGGGGCAAAACTCCAATTTTGAGCAATTACGGGTTGACTATGGAATTAGGAAGAAATCAAGGACACAAGATCAAGAAAAGAGGCAAGTTTGGAAATCAATTCGGAGGAGCCAGTGTTGGCCGAGCGTTGCAATGCTGCTTGACGCTGCATACCTAAGAGCAATTTAGAGCAGGGCAGCGTTGCAATGCTACGACTTCTACACGTGGTTCGCATGATGCCAGTGTTAGAATGCTGGTTTGCAGCATTGCAATGCCGCGAGCATAATATAAATTACAGTGTTACACCACTAGGAGGAAAGAAGAAAGATGCAGAGCCGATTTTGAGCGATTTTAGTCCGTACAAGAGCCAAATTACAGCAGTTCTGATCGTTTTGGTGGAAGACTCGAGATTTCGGTTAAGAGTTGATCTAAGATCATCTTTGGGCTATTCGTGACGGGATGATTGATTGTGAGTGTGTTGTTTTGTTGAAGAACAACACGAGATTCGTGGTGAGAGTCAAGAAGATCGTGATTGGGATTCAAACATATTGAAAGGAGATCATTCTTCTATGTTAATTTACTTTTTGCTTTAATGATTAATTATGTGTGGAATATTGTTATCGGCATCATGTGTGGCTAAACTCTATTATTCTAGGGTGTTTGTGGATTCTAGGGAATGTTACTTTGAATATTGAATTGACAGTTGATTGAATTGGTATGGATTTCTAAATTATTTTTGTTTAATGCTTTTGATTAACTGGCCATTAATTGAATGAACCTAAGTTAATTGGATGTCTCGAGAGAGAGTTTAATTCACTGGACCCAATAATTTAGATTGTTATTCGAAATTGCATGAGAATGAATTTAGAATAATAAGGGTGTGATTGAAGGATTTTAATGTTGTAACTATTCAAGTGATAGAATTGATTCGGGTCGATGGGTAGTTATTAGGAGGGTTTGAACTCGAGAGAGGATTTCCTGATTTTAGAACTTCTAGCCTCAATCTATCAATTTCAATCAATTGCATGTCATATTCATTGTATTCCCTAAATGAAACAACATCCTGGAATCTGTTTGCTCTGAGATTGTTCTTGTGTGTGTGATTGAGTTTTCATTAGTCATAGTACAGATAAAATTCATCCTTTGGGTTGCTTGAATAAAATAAACAAAGAATAGTGATAGTTAAGTTTAGGAAAATTTCGCTCACCCCGGTCCTTGAGAACGATACCCTATTTGGGATTTATTACTTCGATTCCGTATGCTTGCGCACCACATCAGTCGCACCATTAGTCGCGTGAAGCTCCTGTCGCCGTTCATCATTGTCCAGCTGTGTGGAGTCCTCGTTCTAAAATGTCATTGTTCGTACACTTAAATCCACCGTACAAGCATCTTCTAGTCGACGTCCGTCACCGTTATGCACTGTGGACCACCGTCGCTCGCCGGATTTCTGTTTTGGGTATGTTTATTAGTGATTAGTGGGTTTTGCTTGGAGTTCATAAATACGCATTGATTCTTGGTACAAATGCATTGATACCCATAATATGTTAATGTTAGATCCGGATTCTTTAGGATAATAGTGTGTTGTCCAGTAAGTTCGGGTGGCATTCGATAAGGTTTCAGGTAAGTTTTTGATGTTCCATGGCCATTAAGGGTGCAGTAAATTGATATTATAATGCTTGATGGTGTTCTATGTGCAAGTTGGGTTGCTTAATTGAGGTTTCAAAGGGGTTTTGCATTAATCCACACCTTCGGTAAATTTTTCAGACGTATGTTGGTTAGCTATGTGATTGAACTAGGCATTGATGTTGAAATTAAATTTAGTTAATGTTTTAGAGGCCAATTCAAGAATTTTACTCAAGATAAAGAAAAGTTTGGACTGCCAATTTTCTGGGGCTTAATGTCAAGGTAAATGATTTACTACCGGTTTACCCTCGAACCCCAGGTTGATGTTAAGATTGTGAATACTCTGAAAGCATGTTCTATTGTGATGGTATGCTTTGCCATGATTGACTGATGTATGGACTGTTGCACTTGTTCTGGAAACTCATGAGTTATGTTACTATGATTATTATAATATGTTATAGTTTGATATGAGTTTGGACATTGTATCTTGCATGTTCGACTGATGGTGACTATTATTAACACTCCTATCAGAGTGTGTACATCCATTGTGTATGTTTTGGCGTCCTTATGGGATCACCACCTATGCTTATGATATTAGGACTCTTCGAAATCACTTCCTATGAAAGCTGCCTTCGGGTTCGCCCCTTATGCCTATGCCTATGCCTATATTTGGGATGCACACCCTTGTCACGGTAGGAAGGCTAACACACCCAGTGGGCCCAGTAGTGGGTCATTTAGAGAATTCCTTGTGGATGTTCATGTTATGTTATTCTCCATCTAATTCTGTATACTCAATTTTAATATTTTTTGTAATACTTTACAATAATTGTAACAATTACAAAGTGGATCGTATCCATAGTGTCACCAAAATAAGGCACCCAACCTTATCTATTTACTACAGACCATTTAGGTTATTCCTTAAATATGATCCACTCGTATGTCAACCATATACATGTTTAAGTTACATAAAATAACCTTGGATCTTAGTTTATTTGATTCAGTTAATGGACAAACAAAATAACGTTTATTTTATTAACAATTTATTTATATAAGTTTACAAACTACGAGAACAAAGAGATTTAGGATACTAATCCCAACAATCTCCCACTTGTTCTAAAGCTAATGGAGTGTACAATCTAAATAAAGTACACAATACAATAAACTAAGAAATACACTTACCAGTAGCATCTTCCACTTTCCCTAGACAATGTATCGTATATCCCGTAGACTTAGACTTTCTAAATGACCCTTAAACACTTTAGCCGTGAGAGCTTTTGTAAACGGATCAGCAACGTTGTACTCTAAAGTTATCTTCGTGACTATTATGTCACCTCATTGCACAATCTCCCAGATCATGTGATATTTCCTTTCAAGATCTTTGCTTCTTTTATGACTCCTTTGTCCCTTTGAATTTCCCACAGCGTAACTATTATCAAAATAAAGTGTAATGGAAAAGATATGTTTGGAACGACTTCCAAATCAGTAAAGAACTTCCCCAGCCAAACAACTTTCTTAGCAGCTACGTATTTAACTTCCATAATTGGGTCTGTGATGCATCCTTGCTTGATGTTTCGCCACTATATAGCTCCTTCGTTAAGAGTGAACACTGATCCTGATGTGGATTGTCTAGAATCCTTATCAATCTAAAAATTCAAGTTTGTGTATCCTGTAAGGATTAAATCCTTAGATCCATACACAAGCATATAGTCTCTCGTTCTCTGTAGATACTTGAGGATTGTTTTTACTATTGTCCAGTGACTTAATCCTGGATTGGATTGATATCTACTCACTACCCCTAGTGCATAGCAAATGTTCAAGTCTAGTACATAACATTACATACATAAGCCTACCAACAGTCAATTCATAGAGAATGCGTCTCATTTCCTCAACCTCTTGAGGAGTCTTATGAAACTATTTTTTAGACAATACAATTCCATATCTAAAAGGTACTAAACCCCTCTTGGAATTGTGCATCGAATATCCGACAAGCATCTCGTCTATATACGATGTCTGAGATAAGACAATCATTTTATTCTTACGTTCCCTAATGATCTGGATTCCTAGAACAAACTATGCCTCACTTAAATCTTTCATTTGAAGTTGGGCAGCTAGCCATTTATTTACATTTACATGGTTCCCAATGAGTAGGATATCATTCACACCACACTAGGAAAGCTACTGAACTGTTGATGATTTTCTTGTAAACACGAGGTTGATCAACATTCTGGTCAAAGCCATAAGACTTGATCGTCGTATCAAATCTTATATTCTAAGATCAAAATGCTTGTTTCAATCCATATATGGACCGATTAAGCTTGCAAAACTTTTGCTCTTGACCTATTTCAATGAATCCCTCTGGTTGATTCATGTAGATGGTCTCTTCATTACCATTCAAAAAGACTATCTTGACGTCCATTTTTCATATCTCATAGTCATAATATGTGGCAATGGACAAGAGAATTTGAATAGACTTTAGCATGATAACAGGTGAGAAAGTTTCTTCATAGTCCACTCCCTCAATCTGGGTATAACCCTTTGCCACCAGTCGAGTCTTAAAGCTCTGTACATTTCCATCTACAGCCCTTTTTCTTTTGTAAATCAATTTGCAACTTATAAGTTTAACCCCATCAAGTTGATCTACAAGTTCCCAGACATAATTGAAGTACATAAACTTCATTTCTAAATTCATGGCTTTAATCCATTCATCTGTGTCAACATCTTCCATTACTTGCTTGTAAGACAATGGATCTTCAACCTCATCATCAGATATGATGTCTTGGGCTTCTGTTAAACCCACGTAGCGAATAGGTAGGTTTATAACTCGCCCGCTACGTCAATGCAATCTCAACTCTTGAGATGAATGCGATTGACTAAATGAACTAACATCAACAACTCTTGTTGATGTACTTGCCTCTTCAACAACCCTTGTTGAACTCTTAGTAGTTTCATGGTTTGTGGTCCCTCATGTGGTATTCTTCCAAAAAGGTAGCATTTGTCGATACAAACACTTTATTCTCTTTTGGATCAAAGAAGTACTCACCTCTCATTTTCTTGGGGTAGCCCACAAATAGCCATACTCTTGAAAGAATTTCAACTTTTTTGGATTTGTCATTAGCATATGTGTCGGGCATTCTCAAATCCTAAAGTGGTGTAAACTACCTTTACATCTCTCCAAAGCTCAAAAGGTGTTTCAAAAACACTCTTTGATGGAATGTTGTTCAAAATATAAAATGTAGTCTCCACTACTTACCCCAAAACAGGTCTGGAAGTCGAGCATAGCTCATCATAGACCGACTCATGTCCAACAAGTTTTTATTTCTCCTTTCTGATACACCATTTTGTTGAGGTGTACTAGGGGCTAAGAGTTGGGATGTTATTCCATGTTCTATCATTTAGTCCTGGAATCTTAGGTCCATATACTCTCCACCACGATCAGATCGAAGTGTTTTTATCTTTTTGCCTAACAAGTTTTCAACTTCAGTCTTATACTCCTTGGACTTTTCAAGAACTTCAGACTTATGTTGTATTAGATAAAGATATCCATACCTTGAATAATCATCTGTGAAAGAGATGAAATATTCATACCCTCCTATTGCTTTTACAGGATCTGAATGTATAAACTACAACGACTCTTTGGCTCTATAACCTTTTCCAGTAAAAGATTGTTTTGTCATTTTGACTTCAAGGCATGATTCACATACAGATAAAAAGTTTTCTTTTAAACCATTTAGAAGTCCACTTTTAACCAATCTCTCAATCCTATTGAGATGAATGAGAACTAACCTTAGATGCCAAAGGTGAGCATTTTCTTTAGGAGAAATTCTTTATTTTTTTAGTAGTTGTTGCGGTTCTGAACATTTCAATATTTAGAACAACCTTTGTAACTAAAGGCCTTATTCTATTGAAGCAAAGTCGATCTCAAATCCGTTCTTGAAAATAAACAATTTATTTTTCAAAAAATAAAATAGAGTACTTTTGATCAACCAAACAAGAAATGAAAATTAAATTTCCTCTTAATATTAGGAACAACATATATATCATCTAATAACATATATTGTTTCTTGTTCAAAACTAACTTAAGTCTGCCTACTACAGCAACAACTGCATTGACCTCTCCAGTACCAACTCGAAGGGTCATCTCTCCAACTTCCAACTGCCTCTTGGAACTAATTCCTTGAAAGGAAGAACATTTGTGGTTAGTGGTCTTTAAATCAATTATTCAGGCAGAATCATCATTCTCCACTAAAACGTTTCTAAGATAGGGTAAATCAGATTTACTATCGTTGGATTTCTTCCTCTTATGGAGAAAATTATAATCAGCTTCAAACCTCTTACCATAAACTCCAAATTTTATCTCAGAGGTCGAACCACTTTGATAAACTTCACTACAGTTGGCAATATTTGCCTCCCCTATTTGTCCCTTGACATTAAATAAGGATTGAAGTTCATTTAGGGAACTGACATTATTGGTTTCATAAAAAACAACCACATTCTGCTTGAACTGAAAGGATTGTTGCCCAAACAATTCTTCCAATGATTGCATGATCCGAAGTATAGTGACTATGCTCTCGTATCTTTTGGCTAAGACATCAAATATGCTCACTAAAATGTAAATTCAGACCTTATCATTAGCCTTTGTCTACCTTTCATATGCATCACAAAGATTTTGTGTTGCATCAGGGGCTGCGACTAGAGGACATTCCTTAGTCAAGATGAAATTTAGGTCGTCAACTAAGAAAATAGTTTCAAGTAAAATTTTCATGTTGTATAATTATCTTTCGTCAACTTTATAGAGGCTAATATTGAAAGAATTTACTTGACATATTGCTGAAATAAAACAAATTGATCCTCATTAGATTTTAGCATAACTCTTATAAATTTAATCAAGTTAGCAAAATTTTAATGAACCCTTTTACATCTAATTATTCAATGATGTTTCTGTGATTTAGGACAAAAGCCACCGAATGGTGGTCAGGGATCTTCACTGTTGAGACACTCAACCAATTATTCACCAAAATAACTCTTGTTCCTATAATAATTAGTCACCATTATAATAATTAATCATCATTGATTTGGTCAAGAAATCATTAACTTGCTTAATAATTTCCGATAAGTGTGACCCTCTATTTTAGATCCTAGAGTTCTACCTTAATGAGCCAACCGAAGGAAAAAATTGATTGGGGCAAAAACTAAAGTGATCCTATCTTTTTCTTGAGTTCGTCATGATATTGACCTAATGCACAAACTATCTGAAGGGTCACACTCCCAGGACGCCTGAAGACCGTGCAAAAAGATCTCACGATGCAAACCAATGAAGGAGACCGTAGGACATGTTGACACACATCCTTCTCCTACTTACTATGAATATTTTCTCCATTCACCTTGATATTGACCTATGCCAAACAAACCATTTGAAGGGGGATGCTCCCAGGGCGCCTCCAGGCCGAGCATGAGTCTCACGGTGTGAACTTTAAGGGAGAACATGAGTTTGAAAAAAACGATATATCATATACATTTCTTTCCTTCCACTAAGTATTTTAAAACCTAGGGTTTATTACTTAGATAAGTGCGACTAATAAATTTATCTAAGTCTATTGTTAAATTGGCCCAATCTAAATAACAATATATGATTACAATTTATTAGGCTCTTTAATAAACTTAATTATGTATTGCATGTTTATAAAATATTTGTCTAATTCACCTTTCAATTCGGTTCCTAGGTAAGGGTGTTCCATTTCCATCAGCTTAAATACTCGAACCTTAGACAGAACCTTCTTTAGACAAAGGTTCCTTATAGATAATTATTTTATAGTTCAAATTAATCTCATTAAAAGAAAAATAAAAGATTGATCTATTTCCAATCATACTAGAAACATCTTTAACAGAAGTCCAGGTAAATTAATTTTAAACTATTTAAAATTAATTAAGAGATATATTTGCATACAATTTTTTATTATAGATTTTAATTTAATTCATTAAACTTGTAAAAATGATAAGTTAATGAAATATTGAAATCTATAACATGTATTCTAATGACGTTATAAATATAAATCTTATATTTACTAAAATAATGGCATGCTCAATGCATAATTCATTTTCATTAAGCAATATAACAATTATATTATTATTAATGAAAATAATACTCATGCTATCATATAATATAATAATTATATTCTAGTATGATGCATGAGCATGCTTAATTAAATAGCTACCATATAATATAACAATTAACACTTATATTAAATATGATGTATGGAACATGTTTATCCTAAGGTGAGATTTTAATCTATATAGAGTACAATATGCAACATATATTGTCTAACCATACATCAAATGCGTAAGTTAGATAAATAGCAAAAATAAATTGAATTTTAGCACCCCTTAGGCAAAAGAAAGAAAAGATAAAATACAAAAACTAAAGAAAAACTCCTACGTAACTCTCATCGATGCAACCTCGTAGTCACGTCCAACGTAACACACAACAAATTTAGCGCATCAACGCTTGATCGCTCGACTCAATGCACACAATTGTCTAATGCTGCTTGCATGATCACCCAATGATGTCTGCACAATCGCTCAACGTAACGTACGTGATCGTCCAGTTTTGCTTGTATGATCACCTACCGCAATTTGCACGATCGCTCAACGCAACGTACGCGATCGTCCAATACTATTTTCACAAAGCTTAACGTGACATGCACGATCGCCCAATGTTGTCTATGTGATCACCCACAAATAAGGCGATTGATCACCTAGAAACTTCTACGAAATGATGTTCTATTTTTCTCTATTTTTGTGAATTCTGTCTCTATTTTCTAGGAACCTTCACAACAAGCACTTTACCATGAATGACCTGGACTTACAGACTCGATTAGTGAATTAAAAAAAAAAACCTAAAATAATGAGCCCTTACATGATCAAATCACGCAAAAACAATAATCTATGATGCCAAACTCGAAATTATCTATTTTGCAAACCATATTCATAATGTAGAATTCACCCACATTTTCTCCAATTTTCATTTCAAATTTGAAAATTGAATTGCACAACCTATCTTTGATATCAATTGAGGAATCGAATTCATCGCGAAAACATGTGAGTGCCACACATTTTTCAAATTTGAAAACATAAAATATAGAGAATTGAACAGAATAAATATGTTAAGCCTACTACTGAAAAAGAAGAAAATAGATTGAGAAGAACCCACCCTTGAAGACTCCTCTTCACAGTAATTCCTCTCCAAGCCACGAACAAGATCTCTCCCCGAAATCTACGTACAACAATTCTCCCTTTGAACAAGAACGAACTTCCTTCGACATAACCACTCGGAGCCTTTGCTATTCTCAGAATGAGAGAAGAAGACGTGTGGGCTCTTTTAGTGTTCTTGGGTGTAGGGAAATTCAGAGATAATTGAGAAAGATTTAGAGAATTCCTTGTGGATTTCACATTTTATTCTTCTCCGTTTAATTTTGTATAGTCAATAGTGATACATGTGAAGAATGGTGGGGGGGGGGGGGGAGGGGGGGGGGGGGGGGGGGGGGGGGGGGGGGGGAGGGTTGTGTTAACCTATAATATTTATATGAATCATATTATATATTATAAAGTTTATAAATCATATTGATAATTAACTAATATGTATCAATATACATTATATTAATTTGAATCTTATTCAAATATTTATCTTCTTATTAATTATAAATCATATCATAATTAACTATAATGTATCAATATACACTTATTTTATATTAATTATATTAATATAAATTTTTTTTTAATTTGAACAATTCAAAATATTCAAAAACAACTATCTCTTGTTTTATCCTTAGTGAGCTAGTTGTTGAGGTTGATGTCCTAAAGTCTCGTGTCCTGTAGAATGTAAACAGTTTGTACGAACGCTTGTGTTGTATAATATATGATATTTACTTCACATCTTGTTTTTCTGCTCAATTGCATGTTTTTATTATACTTTACATAAACCAATAAAGTTAAAATCTCTAGTTATCTGTATGTAACTCAAGCATGTATGCGGTGACATACAAATGAATCATGTCTTAAGTGATAACCAAAATGGTCTGTAGTATATGGATATAGGAGGGAAACCTTATCCTGGTAAGCTACGGATGTGGCCCGCTTTGTGGAATGGTCACAAGTATGTGACTTGTCACAGATGGTCTGATCCTGATCATTCGTATTGGGGACATACAGGCAGGGTGTCCTATACAAAGAGTTTGTATAAGACCTGACCACGAAGTGTTAACGTCTCGTTATATAAAACCGTACATAACAGAGACTTCACTTCACTAGGATGACCATAGGTAACATGACCTCAATCCTGAGTGAGTTAGGAACTCCTGCATTGAGAACGGTTCTTTGATTTGTATGGGTGAGTGGCTAGGTCGCCAATTCAAACCTACCATTTTGGGGATTCGTCTGATTTGGGAGCTGGGAACTCAGCTACACAAGATGGAATTCACTTCTTCCCCGAGGCAGGGGTAAGTAGATAAATAGCTCCCTTAAGGGTTGATTCCAGGGCTTGAACAATGTGGCGCCACACACCTTCTCTTGGCCCGAGAGGTGTTCACACATAGTTCGACTATGTTGTATTGTTCATTAGAGAAATCAGTGGTACTTAAGGAGTGAGATGTAACTACAAGGACAAAAACGGTAATTTGGCCCAACTGTACTTACGAACATCTGTGAAAGATCATCGTACTCATGATTGGTTATATCTAACAGACACAAAATATATATGTGTAAGAAGAGTTCGATTGTTGGTCTTTAGTGGAATGTCTGACAGTTAACGGATGGTGGATCTCGCAGCTAAAGAGTTTAGTAAGCTATTTACGAATCATTGAAGCTTCGAGCCACAGGTCCATTAGGTCCCTTGGGTAGCTTGGATAAAGTCGAGAAACAGTGTTTGGGTTAATTTGAAATGTTCAAATCGACAAGAGGAAGTTCGATCATATATGATGTAATTGAAACTGGTTAATTATATATGATATAATTGGCTAAATGTATGAGATACATTATTTTGAGGAAATTAGATATAAATATGATTTATATCAAGTAGAGGAGAAAATACTATAGTAGATATGTGATATCAAACTGTAGGGTAAAATATAATATGATTATATTTATTAAAAATTTAATTGGTTAATTATATGATAATTAACCCAAAATTAGCTCGGACATGCGTTAGTGGGGAACAGCGTCGATTATTGTAATCGATGAATAAAAATGAAATTTGTTTCATTTTGAATGATTCGGAAAAAGATTGGAAGAGTTTGTGTTGGTGTGAAAAAGTAAATCGATCGCTTTAAACTCGAGAGCCTATACGATAGTTGTCAGCGCCTAAACGATCGCATACCTCGCGCCTAAACGATTGCCTATCTAGCGCCTAAACGATCGCACACTAAGTCCTAAATGATCGGTTAGCTTTCCTAAACAATCGTATTGAAGGAAATCGGATGCGACATTCTCCATGAGCAGCGGAACAAGACTATTCCAAATTACAATCATGAGTGAACATATATTTATAGTCGACTTCAAAATAAATGGTTATAACAATTTAATGCAGAAATTACAACATGAACAACAAATGCATAAAGAGATCAAACTCTACGCACAATGGAAAAGCGTCTCCATGCCTCCGATGCGCACGAACGCTCGAACAAACAGTAGCTCGAACGCCGATCTACACGATCGCAACACAGCAACGAACACATCGCGCTCGTCCTCAACGATCTCCTCGGTCACAAACTCCTCCTCAACACGAACGACCTCCACAGCACCACGAACTGCCTCTAGAAAACCTCAACGGTATCGAGCTGAGTCTGACACCACCGACAAGGCGACCTTGGTATTCTCAGTGTGAGAATCCAAAGGGTGGGCTCTGTTCAGACTTGGTGTGAGGCAAACGAAGGAGGAAACAACAATTGCGTACATGACTGGGCAAGTGGGAGATGGCGGAGACCTATCGTATAGGTCGATGCCCAATTGTTTAGATAAAGCTATGGATCGTCTAGCAAAAGCTATACGATCGTTTAGCCTATCGTTTAACTCAGTCTGTCACCTACAGACAGTACACGATCGTTTACCTTGAGCCAGCGATTGTCTAGCAAAACTATGCGATCGTTTAGTAAATATTGCACGATCATTTAACTCGCCATTGCACAATCGTTTAACTCGCCCAGCCGTCGCTTAGTAAATTCGAATTTACTTGAAAACTTCGTGAGTTTCTTTTGCACGGAGAGAAAACTCAAAACTTTTTCCAATCATTTTGTAAAAACTTTCTTTTTGAAAATAGGGAAACCATTTTCCTTTTAAACTCACAGTTATCATGATTCAACAACCACCAATTACTTTGGTTATTTAAAAGAAAAAGAATTAATTATCCAATAATTAATATTATTATAAATATAAATGATAACCAACTTATCATACTATATTTATAACCTATAGTTTTAATATTTCATCTCATGAAACATATAAACCATAGTTCTTTTTCTATTCCATGGTACTTAATATAAATCTCATTTACATCAATCCTCCACTAGATGTATCTCATACATCATACTGATTATATCATATATAATCAAAATACTTTGTCAATTTAAATATTTCAAATCAACACCAAGAACTGATCCTCAACTGAATCCATTGAGCTACCAAGGGGACCTCATAGACCTGTAGCTCGAAGCTCCAACGATACGTGAATAACTGACTAAACTCTTTAATCATGGGATCCACTATTCGTTAACTGCCAGGCACTCCACTAAAGATCAACAGCTGAACTCTCCTTACCACAAATATATTATGTGTCCATCTTAACTAATCAGCAGTGCGACAACCCTTCACAGATCACCCGTAAGTACAACTGGGCCAATAATCGTTATGCCCCTGTAGTTACATCTGTCTCCTTAAGTACCACTGATCCCTCTAATGAACATAAGTCATAGTCCTACTATGACCGAGTTTTCTCTTCCAAAGAGAAGTTGTGGCTACTATGTTCAAGCCCCGGAATCAGCCCTTAAGGGAGCAATCTCTCTACTTATCCCTGCTTCGGGAAATGAGTGAATTTCATATTGTAGATTGAGTTCCCAGCTTCCAAATCAGATAAGTCTCCAAAAAGGTAGGCATGTTGAGTTGGCATTCTGGCCACTCTCACCCGTAATAATCAAAGAACCGCCCTCAAAAGCAAGAGTTCCCAAAACACTCAGGATTGAGATCGTGTCACCTATGGTTGTTTAGGTGAGATGTAAGTCTCTAGTATCAACGGTGTTATATACAGAGTCTAATTATCTCGTGGTCCAGATCTTACAAACTCTTTGTGTAGGATACCCCCGCTCCACGTCTCCACATGAATGATTAGGATCTATCATCTGTAGTAGTTTACAACACTTACAAACCTCTACAAAGCGGGTCATACCCGTAGTGTCACCAGGATCAGGTATCCCACCTTAATCCTTATACTACAGACCTATTTAGGTTATCACTTAAGGCATGATCCACTTGTATGTCGCATATACATGCTTAAGTTCACATAAGATAACCAAGGAGCTTTGTTTATTGGATATAAGTAAATGCCAGAATTAAATAACATTTATTTTATTCATTAAAAATGTGTATCTTTACAAAACAACGAAACTCCAGGAGAATTAGTGCACCAATCGCAACACGTATAATGTGTCGTGTTTGCTAAACGATTGCCTACTGTTTTCTAAACGATCGTTTAATAAAACCTACACGATCGTGTAGTTTCTTCTAAGCGATAAGCATCTAACTATGCGATAGCTTCTCATTCTTTCCCACTTGCTTATCATCTACATGATCAGTTCTTCCTCCTACCTCTACCAAACTCACCAAAGACCACGCTTTGGGTTCTCAATCCGAGAATACCTAGGGCTCTTTTTTGGTAGTGTTGTCCTCACTGTGTTCATGTGTTTGCGGTTGTTCATACTACTGTAGCCAACGCATCTGCTGGGTGTTGGTTGATCGGGTAGAGATCTTCCGTTACGTTGAGTTCCAAAGCTTGAAGAGCGTCTTCAACTAGTATGAGAACTCTCTGCCTTGTTTGTTTTGTTGTTCAAAGCATGCCGTTAATTAATATTTGTTTGCATAACTGTGCGTTTGAATGTATATGGTGTATTTTGGTCACTGTGAAATTGGAGCAATCTGAACGCGCTTATGGAACTCTTTGTTAAGAGATCCTTCAATTGGTATCAGAGTCAGGTTCTGATACTCCAATTTCATATATTGCAACGAAATGACACTTACGTTCTTGGTGGGTGCATTTATATACTGTTTAATCGTTAAATTGCTGTGGATGTGCGGGATTAATGGATTGCTCTAGTAGACAGGAGTTTACAACTCACTTAAGATTAAGGTCGAGTCACCTATGGTCATCCTATTGAAATGCTAATCTCTTTAAGTAATGATATTATAAAAAGAGACTAATCATTTCGCAGTCCGGTCTTATACAAACTTTTGTATAGGATAATCTCACTCACATATCTCTACATGAACAATTAGAATCAAATCATTTGTAACACTTTACGACAATTGTAACAATTACAAATCGAGCCATATTCGTAGTGTCATAATGATAAGACACCAACCTTATCCATTTAGCATTTACTATAGACCATTTAGGTTATTCCTTAAACATGATTCACCTGTATTTCAACCACATACATGTTTAAGTTACATAAAATAACTTTGGATCTTAGTTTATTGGATTAAGTCAATACACAAACAAAATAATGTTTATTTTATTAATAATAATTTATTTATACAAATTTACAAACTATGATAATAAAGAGATTTATGATACCAATCCCAACCATCCCATATATCACCATACCAAATGAAAAGCTGCTTCTCTTCTATCCTACAAAAAATTATACAGAAAATTACAAATTACAATTATGTCCAAGTCTCGCTCCTATCTCTCACCTCTCGCTCTTGTTTCTCGTTCTTGTTTCTTTATCTCACTTCTCCCCCTCGTCTCTCGCTGGTGTTTCTCGTTTCATTCTCACTTTTCTTCCTACCATTTCTTCCTCTCTATGCTTACTCCTATTGTCTTGTTTATCTCTCTCGTCCATCGCTCGTGTAACTCTAAGACATACATTCATGTTGTTATATTTGGTATAAGTGTTAAAAAATAATTAAAAAATGAAGACTTAGCATTTACTTACTTGGGGTGTATAACTGAGTGCGTATGATGATTCAACAACCTTTACAACATAATAAATGTTAGTTTCTTTGGTTTTCTTTGGTCTTTGATACATGGCAGCTAAATAGAAAACATGTTTTTAAAAGCCAACCAAGGGTTCTTTCATCTAATTCCTTTTTTTTTTTGGTAATCTTTCATCTAATTCCTTTTTTTTGGTAATCTTTCATCTGATTTTAAATGCACATTAATTCAACGTAGTAAATGTTGGTTACTTAAATTGATTTGAAAGAATTATGGATTTTGACGGAAGCTTTTTCATTTTCAAGCAAATTCCTACAGGATCATTAATTAATGGTAGAAACCAGGCTGGTGAGAACGATTTTATGCGTTTGACCTTGAACAAGATTGAGAAGCGAGAGGCTGTAGGGAGGCGCAAGAAGACCATTTAAAATGCATTTGGAAAGGTCTGACGTGGCACGAGAACGAGAATTGAGATGTCAATTGTGAGGCGTAAGAATGAGAAGCGAGATTAATGTCCAGACGCAAGGTTTCGCGTGCATCCGGAGTCAATATGGTAACTTCATAAGGGGTGACGCAAGCAAGATGTCATTTTTCACCTGATTTTGAATGTTGGGCCAAAAATGTGGAGGCCTTCTATAATAATTTGGGGAATTTGTACAAATGGCCCCTATTTAGGAGCAACTCGAAATTTGGCCCCACTTTAAAAAACACTCGAAATTTGGTCTTTTGCTGGCGTCATTCACATGTGAAAGCACCCATTTGACCTCAAAACGTGCGTGAAGGCCTGTTTCTAGCTCCTTACTCCCGTTCCTCCTCCTCGCTTCCGCTCTCACTTCTCGCACCTTTGTCTTGATCCTCATAGGACATAATTGTTGGGATTGGTGTCCTAAATCTCTCTTGTATTCTCGTAATTTGTAAACACTATATAAACAAAATTTTATTTTGTGAGCATACACTCAGTCTAATAAACTAAGATCCTAGGTTATTTTATGTAATTTAAACATGTATGTAGAGACATACGGGTGGATCATGTTTAAATGATAACCTAAACGGTCTATAGTAGATAGATAAGGTTGGGTATCTTATCCTGGTGACACTATGGATATGACTCGCTTTGTAGATGTTACAAGTGTTGTAAAGTACTACAAATAATCTGATCTTGATCTTTATGTAAAGACATGTGAGTGAGGGTATCCTATACAAAGAGTTTGTATAAGATCGAACCATGAAATGACTAGTCTCATTATATAACACCGTTCATAATAGAGACTTACATTTCACTAGGATGACCATAGGTGACATGACATGAATCCTGAGTGAGTTGTGAACTCCTACCTATGAAGGCAGTCTTTTGATTTGTATGGGTGAGAGTGGCCAGATCGTCGACTCAATAAGTCTACCATTTTGGGGATTCGTTTGATTGGAGAGCTAAGAACACAGCTACACAAGACGAAATTCACTCCTTCCCAATGTCGGAATAAGTAGATAAATTTCTCCCTTAAGGGCTGATTTCAAGGTTTGAATAATGTGACACCACACCCTCTCTTGGCCAGAGAGTGGTTTGGTCATAATTGGACTATGACTAGTCTTATTGCTCATTAGAGGAATCAATGATACTTAAGGAGTTATATGTAACTATAGGACCAAACGACAAATTTGGCCCAACTGTACATACAAGCAATTTGTGAATGGTCATCGCACTGTTGATTGGTTATATCCAATGGACACAAAAATATATATGTAGTGTGAAAAGTGCAACTATCGATCTTTAGTGGAGTGCCTAACAATTAATGGACGTTGAAGAATTTAATTAATTATTCAAGTACCATTGGAGCTTTAAACTACAAGTCCATGAGATCCCCTCTGTAGCCCAAGTGGGATTTATGAGAATCATTTTTGAATTTTATTTGAATTATTCAAATTAAATGAGAGAACTAATTATATATGATACAGTTAATTTAATTTAATTATATATGATATAATTACTATAATGTATTTAATCCATTATAATATAAAGTTTAGTTGAGAGAAAATAAATATTTGAATATGATTCAAATATTAATTATGTGAATTGGATTCATATAATTAAATTTAGTATAAATGAGATTTATATTAAATACCATTGATGAGAGAATTAAAACTATAGGTTATATTGTATATGATACAATATTAAACTATATATTATATGTTATATATGATATAACATATAGTTATATACATATATATATATAATAATAAAAATTAATTTGTTTATTATTAATTAAGTTTAATTTTATTTTTGAATTTTAAAGGGAGGTTTTCCCTCCCCTTAATTCTCTCTTCATCCCACAATCAAGGTGGTTGTGGGGGATACGGTTTCTTCTTCTTGTAGTTTACAAAATACAGAGAGAGGTCTCCGAGAAAAAATTCTTTGTATCTCACTCTCTCCTCTCCTCTCAAACTTTCACTCTCTCAAAATTCACAGAGCCCATACAACTCCTATGGTCTCATCTCAAGAGAATACAAACGGCTTCTTCTGGTGGTGTTCACAAGGTTTTTGCTTTGAGGGTTTGGAGTTCGTGACAATTTGGAAAGAAGAGGGAGTTCGTGAAGAAGATCGGATCTTCAGAGGTAAGGGTTTCTTGAACTACTAATTTCCTAATTTTTCTTTCTCATTTATTAAGCATGCTTTAATTCTATCCTTTTGCATAGTTTGTATTATATATTTTTCAATTATGTAAAAACAAAAAAATTGGGATAATCCACGTTTTCACTCAAGACCTTCACAGATTCTTTCAACAACTACAATTTTTTTCTCATTTGTTCAGATTATTCCTCTCTTTTCTTCAATAAAAACTACAAAACGAAGAATAGAGAGAGAGAGAAAAAAAAAAAGAGAACTACATAAATAGAAATTATCGGAGAAGAAAAAAAGGAAAATCGCCTAGAGGATAGTGTAAGCGAATGAAATCGTCAAAAACGGAAAAAGGAAAAAGAAAATAGAAAAAGACGAAAAGTAGGGAAAATTAAAAGAATAAGAAAAATTGCTCCAAAAGAGCGGAGGAAGAAGGAGAAAGAAAGAAAAAGATGGATTAAAATGATAAATTTACATTATAATAACATCAACAAAAGCTAAATTTCATTGGTTTATAAAAATGAGACCAAATACGGAGTGGCCGCCAAATAGAGCCCTCCCTACAAATTTTTTCTACAAATTACCCTTGTAAGGCGACGCGCCGCATCAAAGTTCCCTTCCAGGGCTCCTAGTTGGAACCGGAAACTGCTTTTCGCTTGCATTAATTTGCTATTGTAGCTGTGGCCTGAAAGGCAAGTCCTCAAGCAGAGAGTTCAGTTCAAATGGGGAAGAAGACGAAGAAACCCGGAAAGGGAAAAGAGAAGACCGAGAGGAAAACGGCCAAAGCCGAGGAAAAGAGAGCTCGCAGGGAGAGCAAGAAGCTCTCTCCCGAGGATGACATTGATGCAATTCTCGTATGTTCCTTCATTCTTTACAAATTTTAATTCGTTGTTAGTATCTGAGAAGTGAGTACAAATGGAAGCAGATCAATACTTATATACTAAATGCTTCAGCTCTTTATCCGAATTCATCTTAGTTCATTCTTCAGCTCGTTATTTTAGTTTATTTTGTTACTGTAATAGCTTCCTTTTATTCAAGAGATAATTTGAGGATTGGGATTTTTGATTCATTCACTTTAGATGTCCAAATAAGGAAGAAAGATAAAAAGGAACGAGTATAATAAAAAGGGTACTTTTGAGAGTCACGCATATTCCAACGAACTTTCAAGGGCCATGCTTGTGCTTGGCTTCAATGAGAAACTTGACATGATCTGCCTTTTGTGGTCAAAACTCGGTTAAGTGAGTTGTTTTTTCTCATTTGAATTCTTGTAGTTGAGTATACAAAAGGAGGAAGCGAAGAAAAAGGAAGTTCATGTTGAGGAGAATGTCCCTGCGCCATCTCCTCGGTCCAGTTCGGTACATCTCTTACATATGGACTATCAAGTTAATTTCTAACTGTTGTGTTTCACGCTTATGAGGAAATCGGTAACAGTAATTTATTGGAAATATCGTGTAGTTGACTATCAATCCCTTGAAAGAAACAGAGTTGATCCTCTATGGGGGTGAATTTTACAATGGTACCAAGGTAAGTTCATAATAATCTACATTGTGACTGCACATCGTACTTGATGTAGTTAATCAGGTCTTACACCTGCAGTTCATTAACTTGAGTTGGCACAGACATATGTCTATGGTGATCTGTATCGGTACGATGTTGAGAAACTAGAGTGGAAAGTAATTTCAAGTCCCAATAGCCCGCCTCCTCGTAGTGCTCATCAAGCTGTTGCTTGGAAGAATTACCTCTATATTTTTGGTTAGTGAAGAATTTTGGTCGAATGCAAAGACATACATCTCTAGTATTTAACACGCACTATGCTAACTGCTTTATTGCACCATTAGGTGGAGAGTTTACATCTCCTAACCAAGAGAGGTTTCATCACTACAAGGTAGAATTTCCATTTCCCTTCTTTAGTTTTTGAAAGTGCATGCTATTTATTATTAACTAGGCAACCTGTTGGCTTCTGTAACTGTTATTTGATTTGGTGCTTTACACACACCTATAGGATTTCTGGGTGCTGGACCTGAAAACAAATCAATGGGAACAAATAAATTTAAAAGGTTGTCCTAGTCCACGCTCTGGTCATCGGATGGTAATTGTGTGGCATGCTTCTTTAATATCTGCTGAGTTTATATCTTTTTTATTTTCACAACATTTTCCTTGATTGTGTTTCAGGTCTTATACAAGCACAAAATTATTGTTTTTGGTGGCTTCTATGACACTTTAAGAGAAGTGAGGTTGGTGAATTCTGTAATCAATCATATGAATTATCTCTTAAGAAAAGCTTCTGAACTGGGTATGTGTGTGTCTATATGCGGATATTAAGATTGAAGGTACATTTGGTATTTCTGCATATATTTAGGTCAAACTTACCTTACGTAGTCTATCTTTCTGCCTCTTGTCTTCTTCCACATGTGTAAATGTATTTCCTATAAATTTTTATAAACAATTGTGAAGATATTCCATGTACAAGAATATTGGTTTCAATCTGCTCACTAAAACTTTTCTCAAATATTATTTTGCAGATACTATAACGATTTGTATGTATTTGATCTGGATCAATACAAGGTGAAACTAATTTATATCAAAATTTCCTCTCCCTCTTCAAGATAGCATCTTCTAATTATTCTCTTGATACGGCTCAATGATGAATACTGACAAAAAGTTCTATTAGTGGCAAGAAGTGAAGCCTAGTCCTGGTGCAATGTGGCCTAGTCCTCGAAGTGGTTTTCAATTTTTTGTTCACCAAGATGAGGTTGGTTGATCATGTAGCATCTAACCATTCTGGTTATAACATTACAGACATGAGTTTTTTGCTTTACCATCTCATATATTTATTCAAATTACAGGTTTTCTTGTATGGTGGCTATTTTAAAGAAATTCAATCTGATAAGAGCACTTCTGAAAGAGGAGTTGTGCATGCAGACATGTGGTCCCTTGATCCAAGGACTTGGCAATGGAATAAGGTGTATACTCAGCCCTGGTTTCAAGCTTTACTTGTTCATACGTTGAGTTCCACTCTTCACATCTTCTGTCTCTTTCTATATTCTAAACTTTCAAAAAAAAAAAAAAAGAAAAAAGGGCCATCAGAACTATATTGTATGAGACTCCGGCTCTTTAATATTTATCCTATGATAATTTAAGTCTTAACATTCTTAAGTTGAGGCTCAAAATTAGGCAAGCTGGGAAAAATGGTTCCCAGATAGAAAAGAAACTGCATGTGTAGAAAGGTATTATATATCTTCTCAACCCAACACACAAAACGTGCCTTTGGGTTGAGTGTGGGGGTAGGCTAATCATCATTTATGATCTAAGTGCCATGTGTTTTTACATAAAAGAGGGAACGACCGAGTCTTATTTTGCTTAACTAACATAGAATAGGGATCAAGATTTTTTAACCTGTCAAGTACTTGATATCTTTTTGGAATAATTCTTGGAAGAAAAGAGTAACTAATTGCTCTTTGTTGTTTATCTCCTTTTTGGATCATGCATCTAGTACTAACTCGTTCTGATGCAATTATCTGCATTTCCTTTTATAGGTAAAGAAAGGTGGGATGCCACCTGGGCCTCGTGCAGGGTTCTCCATGTGTGTTCATAAGAGGCGAGCCTTGCTATTTGGGGGAGTGGTGGACATGGAAGTTGAAGGCAAGTACTTACATACCACGAAAGGAATACAGTCTGCACATCCTCTCTACTTGCCTACAATTAAAGAATTATTGAATAATTGTCAATATGAACTTCTTTTTCTTTTTCTTTTTGTGTGTGTGTGTGGGGGGGGGGGGGATATGGTTTCGAAAAGGCTGAAGACTTGTGGAAAGGACACATTAACTTGCAAGTCTGGCAAACTAAATTCCTATGAGGAAAAAAGGAGCCTGTCTTTACTGGAAGGGACATGATCATGATAAGTTAAGAATTGAAGATTGATGTAAAGTAGGTCTCCTAGTTTTCTCATCAAATTAAAAAAAGTGGTTAGTCTTATATTGATATAATTAAAGTAGAGATTGAGAGGTCACTGCTAATTCAGGCCTCATAAAACCATGACCAGCAGGACAGACATATTTTATCATTTTATTTTATATTCGTTTGCAGCTTATGTATTAAGTTAAAAATTTGTACTTGTCATGAATTATTTGTTTGCAGCTAGGTTTCTTTTATTTTTCTGACTTCCTTTTTTTAGGTGAAGAAGCTCTTTTAACTTCTTCTTTTTGGTATGTGCGTGTGTATGTATTGTGCATTATATTTGTGATTCTTATTGGGTTGGCTTTCGTATTTTTTCACTAATGTGATCCTTGGTCATTTACAAATGTAGGCGGTGATGCAATGATGAGTCTATTCTTGAATGAACTCTATGCATTTCAAATAGACAACCATCGATGGTAAGCACAACAAATTATTATTTCATGTGCATCGGGGGGCGGGGGGTATATTCTCTAATTTTCTCTGTCTTGTTGAAGTGAAGTTTGAATCTTGTATGATTGGTATACACACGGTGTAAAATCATTATTCTGCTAATTGACAGATGTTTTTCCCTTGTTGGTAGGTATCCTCTAGAGTTAAGGAAGGAAAAGTCGACAAAGGCAAAGGTAAGACCTTGATAAATTTCTAATTATCTATATCTAGACTCTCTTAGAAGCAAAATAACTTTCTTTAAATACATTTCAACTTTCTAAAGATTGAATGTTCAATGAAATTGTCGTTAATAGGATACATCGTTGATGGTTTGATTTCTTTATCAGGTTAAAAAGATTTCTAACCAAAAGGACAATGAGGTTGCGTTTGATGATAATATAAATGAGGAGGTTGTTGACGTTGGTAAAATTGAAAATCCAGACATCGAAGAAGCATGCAACATGGAAACTGACATTGATGAAATATCTCATCACATATCTTCATCTGTATCCATTAACAATGGTGGATTGGAAATGAGTTCTTGCAAAAACCAAGAAGAATCTGGTTCAAACAAAAATGCTATTTTGCCAGAGGTCTAGCATGCTGGAGTTCATTCATTATTTTTTTTCTTTCTTTCATGCATTAAGATTTAATGTGGAACTTTTATATTCTAAAGTATTGCACTTTATAGGTGATTAAGCCCTGTGGACGTATTAACTCCTGCGTGGTTGTTGGAAGAGATACACTGTACATATATGGGGGTATGATGGAGATTAAAGATCGAGAAATCACCCTTGATGACTTGTATGCTCTCAATCTCAGTAAACTTGATGAATGGAAGTGCATTATACCGGTATGCTATTTTGTTTTTTACCAACAAAAAATGAAAATCTTTCTTCCCTGTTTTATCAGAGTCTTGTTGATTGCTAGGTAAAATGTCATCACCCTGTGATCTTCTGGTACTCTTGATTATTCTGTTTCAACTTGCAACCTTTAGTTACCATAATTTTTTGAGTCTTCTCTAGTTCTCTTCATATTTTAAAGTAAACTGAAGATTGATAGATGAAGATCAGCCCCTATTTGGACAAATGATAATTATATTTGTTTGACATGTTTGATTTTGTAAAGCGCCTAAAATTCTTTACATTGTACTTTTCTCACTTCGGCACTTGTTTCTGATGAAGGCCACGGATTCTGAATGGGTAGAAGCCTCAGAGGATGAAGATGAGGAAGATGAAGAAGTTGACAGTGAGAATGATGACAATTCTGAAGGAAGCAATGAAAGTGATGAGGAGGATAGTGATGAGGAGGATTTTGAGGTGCAGCGTATCCTATATTCCTTATTCATTGGATTGTAGCGATAATGAATCTCTGGTTGCAAAACAAAATACCCCTTGTTTCTCCCAACTCATAAAACATCCATTTATTATCATGCTAATCCCATTACTCTGCTTGTATTTCTTGCTTCATTTGCATGGGACATTGTTTTGCCTTCTTGTTTTGGCAAGAAAGCATGTATATGTTATGGAGATAACTGCTCTTCAAGAATCACGCAAAGCTGCTAATGGGCTCTAACATGTGAAATAGAACCAAATGATACAATTCTGTCCAGAGCTGTATTCTCATCGACTGTTTGTTCATTTGATCTTGTTTATTTTTGAAGGCTGGGAATAATGGATCGCGAAAAGTAGGAGATGCTGTAGCTTTGATTAAGGGTGAGGGCAGGAATCTTCGTAGGAAAGAGAAGCGGGCAAGGATCGAACAAATCAGAGCTAACCTTGGGCTTTCAGATTCACAAAGAACTCCTATGGTAGCATTTATGATCTATAATCATTATAGTATAATGTGATTGACCAATTATGGAGTCTTTTACTTGCAAGCTTCCGCTTTTAAATTTAATATTTTAAAATATAACAAATGTCTAATAGTTGTTGCCTTCAATTTCTATCATAGCGATTCTTTAGTTTTTTAATTGTATGCTCCGTTAAGTTCCTTTGTCTCACTCCATTATTGGTCGATCTCGATTATATCTTGATATAGCCTGGAGAATCTCTAAGGGATTTCTATAAACGTACAAATCTATACTGGCAAATGGCGGCACATGAGCATACACAACATACTGGAAAGGTATGGAATTTCTTTTGCATTTAAAAATTGATTCTACTCTTCTCTTCTCTTTTTTCTGGTGATTCGTAACTTCTATGCTCACTTTTGTTGAATGGATTTTCTCTCTGCTGTGAATCTCGTCTCATGAAAGAAAATCATACGGTTCTATTTTTCCATTTCAAACTATTGTACAAATCCTTCTCGGCAGAATAAGGAATAAGCTACGTAAACTGATTTGTGAAATTATTTAATGTAACATCATTTAGGATGAGAGAATGATATATAGGTACATTTTGATATTTTGGAACATTACGGGCAGATACTGTGAGGTCCCCTGGTTTTTTTTTTTTTTTTTTTTTTCTCAAGATAATGAGCCAGAATCATTATATGGATGTATTCTCATTATGTTTTTTGTCCCGAGTTAACTGAAATTGAGGTTTTCAATAATTCATTCTACCTTGCTTTTAGATAATGATTTCCATAATGGAAAGAGGAATAAATGCATTTTGCTGATAGATTTAATAGAAACCAGGGCTTAAGGGCAAAAACTTTATCAACAAAACAGGACCAAAAACCAAATTTCTCGTTCTTTCTTATCCTTGTGTATGGCTGAAGAGTGTTTCTTAAATCACTGATTGACTCAAAAGCTTGAGCTGATGGGTGAAGACAAATTTAATATCATATCATCTAACAGTATTAATGTTCTTTACGTCTTGATATAGGAACTTCGCAAGGATGGTTTCGATCTTGCTGAATCTCGTTACAGGGAGCTTAAACCCATCCTTGATGAGGTAAGTTCTTTGACTTGCTTCAAAGCCAGAATTGTAGTGTTCAGATTGTTCTTATTATTAATCTTACTTTTTACTGGTTCCTTTGAATAAGCTTGCCATATTGGAGGCAGAGCAGAAAGCAGTAGAAGCAGAAGCTCCTGAAACTAGTTCAAGAAAAAGAGGCAAGAAGAAAAATAAGTAAATGGGTTATTATTATTATTTTTCAGAGTACTCAAAATCCTGTTAGCTTAGGTAGAATCATCAATCATATTTTATATAACTGCCATTTGCAAATGATGAGTGTGTAGATAAAGGGGAGAGATTGTTGTTAGTTAATAACGATCACAGTGCTTATTTATTATTGAGATGGAATATTTTTTATTTGTTAGAATTTATTCTATAGAAATATGAATTTGTATCTCTTTATAAATTAATGTTTTAGTGTTCTTTTTGCATGGATAATTAATGTTTTAGTTAATTGTTGTTTGACAGAATGTTACAGTCATTTTAAATTAAGATTGATCTATTTAATAAAAAATTGCTGGAATTTTTTCTCCAAAAGCAATGGTTGAAAGTTGCTGGGAGAGTTTATTATTTAAATACTATTTTGGTTCTGGTATCTTTAAATTTTTGTTCATTTTGGTTTCTATACTTTCAAAATATTCACTTTAGTCTCTATACTTTTTAACTTTGATTCATTTTGGTTTATGGACTTTCAAAATGTTCATTTTGGTCTATGTTTTCAAAAAATGACTATTTTGGTTTCTTTGTTTCCATTTTTACTTCATTTTAAGGGATCAAAATGGTTGTTTTTTTAAAGTTCAAGGACAAAGATTAATTAAAATTGAAAGTACGAGAATCAAAATGAATATTTTAAAAATATAGAGACTAAAATAAATAAAAGCTAAAAGTATAGGGACTAAAATTTTCTTTTTTTAAATATTGAATCACCCCACTCTAAAACAATCTTGATTGCTAACGTTTAGGATCCCCGATATGAGTTTACTCAGCAATCAGTATATACTTGAACTTGTGGCATAATAATTTTTAAATTACGAAATAAACTCTGCTTATAGTCAGGGTAACTTATGTGGTTTTTTTAGTAAATAATCTGAAAGAGGGGAAAAAATTAAAATTAAAATTAATTTTTTTCAATTAATTTTTGTCGATTTTTAAAATCAATTAAAAAATGAACCTCATTGTTATTTAAATTAACTAATTGAAACCAAGTATCAAAAGAGAGTAATGAGGGCAGCATTGTAAAATTCAAAAGGGAACAATTGGAAATAAACTCAAAATTTAGTGGTGAAAGTATAATGTTTTGAAATGAAGAGACCTTCAAACACTAAATTCATAACTTAAAGTTACAAAGTAACGAAGCCTAGGTAGGAATTTAACAAAAATCATACTCAAAACTTTGAAACTAAGAATATATTCTTTCCTTTTGAATCTTCAGTTGCTCCTCTCTCCTCTCTTTTTTCTTGCTTTTTTTCATCCTTGATTATCCACATTAATTTTTGAAAAACTACATAAGCTACTACATCAATTTTATATTTCTAAAAAGCTGAGTACATATTTGAATACATCAATTTATTGCAATTAAATAATTATTAAAATTCTAATGTAGCTTCGTTGTTTATTATTATTATTATTATTGAGTAAATGTTGTTTATAAACTTAATCTAAATGTATTAATTAACTTAATTTTTTAATGTAAATAAAATAAAAAAGTACACACATTGAACAAAAAGAAAAGGAAAAAAAAAGACACATTGAACAAAAAGAAAAGAAAAAAAAACAAGGAAACTCATTATTTTAGAAGGGAATAAAATACCTATTTAATAGATATAGAGATGGAAAATCTTTTATCGATTCCCAAAAATAACGAAACACCGAAATTAAAGGAATAAAAATAAAGAGAGAAAATATAAAAGTTCCGTTGCCGGGAATCGAACCCGGGTCTCCTGGGTGAAAGCCAGATATCATAACCGCTGGACGACAACGGATTATTTGTTCATAGAGATTTTTATTTTTTATTTATATAATATATAATTCTTTGTAAAATTTAATTAACATTATATTTTAACCATTAATAGAAGGAAAAATGTTCATAAATATAAAAATGTCAAACTATTTATAGAAATAACAAAAAAATACTGATAGACTTTTATCAACATCTATCGATAATAATGTCTATCGCAACTATTTAAAAGTAACAAAACTCAAAATCTAGCACCAACTTCATGGACAAATCAATTTTAACACAAAACTTAATGAGTGTTCAAGAAACAAACAAAATTAACCAAAAACGTCCAAAACCTTACCTTTAACAACAAAAATTCGGGAAATCTAGTGTTGGCAGCAACAAGACAACAATCACAAGGACTGGGCTGCACGAATCTAAGAGTTAGAGGAAGAGAGAGTGAGTCGGGCAGAGAGATAAAAATTGGCTCACCGACGATGACATACAACTAGATATGTGATGTAGACCAAAATGCGGGGGGATCAATGGTTGGACATGAGTGCGGTGGCCGTTGGACGTTAGAGCGTGTGAGTTAGAGAGAGAGACCGAGATTAGACCGAAGAAGAAGAAGAAGAAAGTGCGTGGGTTAGAGAGAGACCGAGATCGAACGAAGAAGAAGAAGACAAAAAAAGAGAAAGATGATTAAATTTTGCTATTTTGTGTGAATAGTTTCCCTTATTTTTTTAATTTTTTAAAATCTCCTAAAAATATGCCTAAGAAACTAGAATAAACTTAATTTTTAGAGGAAAAAAATAGTAGTTAAACAAGTCATAATGATTAGATTTGGATAATTTTCTACTACCTATTGATGTGCAATTCATCTTAATGACATTAATCTTCATTTTGTTTCAAGAGTTATACCAAAACCAGAACAACGCTGTAATGAATAATGATATTTCACATCTCAACAACTATTTTTCAAATATTATTAATTTTAATTTTTTCTTTCCATGTTTAGACAATTTTATGGGCGAGTTGACATAAGAATTTGCATGAAATAAATTAAGTACAAGAGTAAAAATACAAAAAAAATTTGAAATTTGATGTTAGTAAAATTCTATCCTAAAGTGAATATTTTGTAAAATTTAGGCAAAAGATTAATTAGAAAAGTTAGTTTTGATTTGATGGAAGGATTTTAGGTGAATTGTTGAAAAAAGACCAAAGGTACAAATGTTTGGTATTAGACAGTAAACAATAAGCGGTGGAATTTCCGCGGCAAGCGTACGTGATTGGAGAGGCAAAGTTGGTATTCTTCGAGTTCGCGGCCAGAATTCGAATCTCCACCACCCCAACCGGGGGCACAGTGGCTTGGAGCCTGGGTTTCGCAATGAAGAAGAAAGCAACAGCAGGCACCATAATTCTTCTTTCATTTTTACTCTCTCTTCAACAAGTTGTTCATTTTGCTTTCGCTCTACCTCCTTCAAACAGCAATCAGGTACCGAATCTGTCTTCTCATACATACCTAAACACTTGATTTAATCGTATTACTTCATCTTGATGCAAAACAAAAACCATGCCTACTCTCGTTTTTGTTTCTTCTCTAATCCATCTTTCTTGGATTTGTAAATTTTTAACATTTTATTTGTTTGAGATAATGAACATTTTCTATTTGTTGTTTTTGTAACTGGCATAAGCTTTTCGAGGAAGATTTCCTTACTGAAAACTATCGAGTTAACGGCTTTCCTACCCAGACAGTCATTCCCTGAATGTACTCTATCTGGTTATTTGATACATCTCTTAGACAGTTAGAGTTGTTTCAATAGGTAACAAAATTGTCAGTAATATCAGCAAAATCATTCAGTTTGCTAATTAATCAACTCCACGAATCAATCAATGATAAGCTACAAAATTGTTGGGAGAAAGAACGAGATAAACACAGAGGAAGTCCTTTTAGGATGTACATCCACTTTAACAACTGAAGATTGGACTCAAATCAGCAGATAAAAAATAGATAGAAAATATCTTACAATTCAACTCAGGATTCTCAAAACCCAGGAGCTCCTCTGAATTTTCAGATCTTTACAAGAAGAATCACTCACTTAACAATGCCATAGGAAATCCCTTTTCCCAGATTTTCCATCAGTGCACTCTTGGAAAAAAAGAAAGAAAAAGAAAAATCATATAAAGGAACCTTCAAGCCAAGACCAATCTTCTGTTCCTCAGGAACATGCCTTATCAGTCATCATGCGAGGTGATATTATTAAGCTTGGTCAGCACTCACCTATAAGCTGGAAAAATTAACTGCCATTTTGACCATAAAAAACTGATAGTTAGACTTCTGTAGTTCTGTTTACTCTGATCTGATTGTGATGGAACTATAGTAATACTTGAGAAACGGATGGTTCCAGTTTTCCCTGATGTTTCTTTCCCATCGACAATCCCTCATTGCTCCTTATATTTGCTTGCTTTTGAATTTTGTCACTACATATCTGTCTGGGTATTCTCTTCTTACCTTGGTCTTTTTCCATTCATTTTAGGACGTGGAGCAATCTGCAACTTCAAGGTAGCTCTTTTCTCCCATCACAGTGGACACTCTCTCCCCCTCTCAAGTTATAGCTTAGTGAAAACCCAAAGTTATTTGACATGTGGGAGTATTGGTTAATCGCTATTAGTTACTGGATTCATCTGATATACTGCATCTTCTTTGTATCAGTTCACTAAAGAAGATGCAGCTACACACACACACTTACGTGTATATTAAAAAGAAACATAATTCTCATTGATTTGGTGGAAAGACACGACAAAACCATAACTCCTTTATTTCAAGCTTATAAAAAACGGTCTACAATTTCAAAAAATGCACTATAGTTTGAACTAATACAGAAACAGTATAATTACAACAAACCTTAGATAAGTAACACCATTAGTTGTATTGGGGATGAAGCGTAACCAAATTCATCACGTCGTCATTCTTCCCATTGTTTTTCATTCTCATTAAATTCTTTCGCTTGTACAGCTTTCTCAGTACCAAAAATGTATTAGGTAGATCACATGAGTAATACCCATGTTGGTTACTTCTAATTTTAATTTCTCCATTTGAATGTTGATATTTCATAGAAAACTTCTCTGAGTTGATCTAATCCTGAAGCTATCTCAAACAACTTTATTACTTGAAGCATAAATTTCAGTAAAAACTTTGTTATCCCCACTTAAAATGATCATAAAGCCAGACAGCTGAAGATGGGTTTTGAGAATTCTCCCATAACCAGTGCGAAAACTTTTCAATAAGTCCTTTTGCATCTCTGAGCTGATCTAGCTGCTAAGAATATTTCTTATTTGTATAAACAAGGAGAAAGGGTACTTTCTTTTAATCCCTCATTCCATGCATTCCTCTTTCTTTGATAGAAGTCAAAAAAAGAATCTAGCTTTTGCTTGGACTCCTTAATGAATATAATTAGAATTGCATGTCCCTGGGTGTCTGAAATACATGCTGTCGTCATTTCAGCCATTTACCTTCACCTTCACATTCTATTTTCTCCATCACAGCTAGTAAAACTCCCAATCCATGAAATGTATGCTTGTTCCAACTCAATTTTAAAAATCTAAACTATTCCTCAAATTTCCTCCTTTTTTCAATAATTATATTTGCAGTTGCAATTGATGTGATCCCAAAGATGTGTTATTGCCCAGTTTTGTATTTCAACTTTCCGTTGTAATGTATTCTACATTCTCTTTAATCACAACCTGTGTGTGTGTGTGTCTGTGTCTCACCATCTCTCTCTCTAACCAATGCATCTTATTTAGCCGATATCTTTTGTGCGTCTCTCATCCTAGGCAAGCAAGAAGCTGTTGCCTTGCGTGTCTTATTTTTCAAACATACTATTTGACACTGCTGGCATCACTATTTGAATTTGTTTATGTAGACCTCTTGCGCAAGACAAAGAGCATGTTGATGAAGTTCATTGTTCCAGAGAAAGAAGTAGGACAGCCTGGAATATTATTGAGGAGGTACGAGTTTTCTTTACTACTTAAAGATTATGGACTCCAGCATTTGAAACAGACATGTTAATTGATGTTCTGATTGTTTCTATTGCAGCACTTGCTTCCATTTATGGAGAAAGAAAATTATCAGGTTTCAACCAAGTGTAGGCTTCATCCAAACAATGATCTCTTCAGAGATCAGGAACAGCACAAAATTCATCTTGATATAAATCATTGGCAGTGTGGATATTGTCATAAAAGCTTTCGTGCTGAAAATTTTCTTGATAAGCATTTTGACAACAGACATAACAATCTTCTGAATGTTGTATGTTCTTCCTTCATGTTATAATCATCGTTCATAATTATATTTTATTCTTTAAAGTTACTATATAACATTGTTATCATTTTTGGGTCATGTCTTAGTATCTGCTGTTATTTGGAATTGGCCATTGCATAATACATAGGTTTGCCGTAGCATCATCTATATTTTTTTGGATTTCATGTTATAGCATAGCAGGATGTGTAGGATTTCGCTATTCACTAATGTCTGCCTTCTGCTCCCTCTTATAATTAACTAAGAAGGTTTACTTTCATGACATGAATGGGTGAGTGTCTGTTGCTCAAGTATTTGAATATCAGTTAACAATTAAAAAACTCTTATTGCAGTAATCCTAAAACTAGAAATCAGAAAAAGAACAATAGCAAGAAAAGAATACGGAAAAGGAGAGGATAACATATTTTCTGAAGAAACCCAAGAAAGTTACAAAGAGTTGTTCTTATTGGTTTGTATCAGGATAGTAGAGTAGTTACAATGAAATCTCAGTCAAAGTAACCCCAGTCCCCATGCAGAAGCCAAGAAAGTCATGCTATCTGCAATCTCATCTTTACCATCCATCTCTCCTGCAAAACATAGAAATTTTGCTCAAACCAAGAAAGTCATGATATGGTCCAGCTCATCTATACCCATCCTTCTCACCTAAAATAACAAGGAAATTTCTCTGCAGCCATGGCTTCCTGAAAATTGCTACATGGAGCATAATTTGAAGCAGCCTTCTTTCACCCTTGAAGCATTGACATGAAATGATGTGAAGAACAAAATCCCAATAACTCTGAAGCTTGAGTGCACTATTGCGGATTGAAGTTTTTTGAAGAAAGAGTTTCACATTTTGTGGAGAAATGCATTCCTGGAAAAGGCGTCTTTGTTTTCCAGTAGCATTGTTACGTAAGGTGCATCAGTTGCAAACAAGACGAGGGTTTGAATTCTGTCCTAGGTGTTTACTACCTTGAGCAAGATTCCAAAGGAAAAACCTGAATTTTAGGAGATTTCCATTTCCAAATGAACTTGGCTAGGGAGTTTAGTTTGATTTTTCACAATCTATCAAGACATTACATTGATTGGAAGGAAAGGAACCTGGTCGTTGATTTTGCACACCCCAGCATCCTCTCAATTTGACCGAAAGCTTTTAGTGATGGTAGATTTTCCCATCAGTAGCATCTCAACTGGCATCATTCCTCTTCAGTTGAAGTGTAAAGCATGTTTCGTGTTGCTCTGAACCTCCTTGGCCGTACACTCCTTTGATGACTGGCCGACCCAGTTTATGAATGTTGTTAAACTCCAATGCTTATAGTTGGCACATGTACGTTTCAAAAATATCGTTAGTTGGCACATGTACAATATGTATCCAATTTACGTTGTTGCATTTCATTTGCGAAATATGTACCACATTTATATTATACTTTATATTCATGGTTCTATTGTTCTTCTCACAAAGATATTTATCTTACGTCTTCCTACATCTAATGATTCTTGACACAAGACTTTACATAAAATGTATGCATGTAGAAAATAATAGCTTAAGAGAGAGTGGCTTTGCATGTAGATTGGCTCCCATTTTCACAAGGGATGGGCCAGGTTTTTGCTAGCTTGGATTATTCTACTCGAGTAACTACAACTCAGTTTGAGTACTTTATTTCCTTGCTTTTGAGTTTGATTGCCGTTCTTTACCCATGCTATTAGTAAATGCAGAGCCACGGGAAGTGCTTAGCTGATTTATGTGGGGCATTACATTGTGACCTAAAGATGGATATCAAGTCACGTAAATCTAAATGCAATCCTGCAGCTGCTGCTAGGAACAAACATTTATGTCAGGTTGCTTAGTGGTACACAAAATGCTTGCTAATTTCTTGCCTTTTGTTTTGCATAATAGTGTCGTTCATTTCTAAAAGTTCTTTAACAGAGTCTTGCTGATAGCTGTTTTCCAATTAATGAGGGACCATCAGCAAACCGTCTTCATGGTAAGCTTCTTCCCCTTCCCCCCACCACCAATCTCTTCTCCTTCTACCTTTTTACTTATAATATCTGTTATTTTCAAAGGTCCATGAAATTGCTCATAATTTTTAATTTTATGACCGAGGTACTCTCTAGAGTTGTTTCTTCACCAATTCTGTGGAGCTCATTCTTGCACTGGGAAACAAAAGCCATTTTCTAGAGGAGCGGCGGTGAGCCTTTAAACATAAACCATTTGCTCTGATTACTTACAATTAATATGTTAAGCTGGTTTTCTGCTTAAGAAAATTTTGTTTCTACTTACAAGTATGTCACTCCCTTGTGGAATGACATGGTCTGGTGAACTGTTCAATTTGATTTTATTATTTTTTCCAAAAAAAAAAAAAAAGAAAGAAAGAACGAACGAACGAAAGAGAAAGAAGGGAATTGTTTATTATTTCATATAAAAAGTTTTCCTTTTCGGAACCATATAAATATTCTTCTTACTCATTTTGAGTTTCATTAGATGTTTCTTATTAAACTATTTATACCTGCAGAGGCAACCAGGCATCTTCTACATGGCATCTTCAATACTGATTTTGATGCTGCTACCAATTTTCTATGTCATTGTCTATTTACACCGCAGGTACTCTCTTTTACCTTGTAGCCTCCTAGGAATAAGATTTTTCCATGATTGGTAACCCCTTTTATCGGGGTCTTTTTCAGAGAATCAAGAAATGGAATCGAAGTGCTTAGACGAATCTCAAAAGCCCGTAAAAGCAAACCCTTGTAACTAGTAGCACCTTTTTCTTCCCTATTCCCATCAAGACTACATCATTAGATTTTTAAGTTTGTCAACTTCTGGGACTTTGTTTATGTCCAAGAGTAGAATATCATAGCCAAATGCCCCATAGCTATGGCGTCATCTAAATGTACATCGGATATATCTTGCATTAAGCTGAGTGAACTTTTCCCCCCTGGCATTTGCATCTTTCTTTGGCACCATCTAGTCATTAAAATGAGTACGGAGGTAACTGCTATCTAATTTATTTCTGTTCTATTACAATTTTTCTTTTTCCTTTTTCTAAAATAAGATAATTAAAGGAGAGAGGAGGTTGATTACCAGTGTGAATGTATTGTTTCTTTAGGATTCTTCCATGCACGTTAGCAACGACTGTGAATGTCAAGGCATCATCTATACAATCTAAACAGGATAAATCAGGAACGGGATAAATCAACTTTACCAACCACACGCAACTATTTGGACAAGTTTTGAGACTTAATTTAGTATATGAAAAATATTGAACTTTTTTTTTCCTCTCAATAATCACATCTTTCCCAAATGAGTTTGTTCCAAGCCGTGCTAATTGCAATGCAGCAGTCAGGATTTACATTGAAAGTCAAGACCCGAACGGGGTCCTAAAAGTATGGAAATCTCTTTCCCTTTTTCTGATTAATCTTTACCTCCATCAAGACTATGCTAGGTCAGTCTTGTTTTCAGGATTGTGTGGTTTTTTCATCCATGATTGTCTCATCGAGCTTCACTTTGCCGCAACTCCCATGAAGAGCAATCCTTTCTATGGTATGTGATTAGCTCAACTTTATAATCAGAATACTGATTTCGAACTCAGTAATTTGAACTTCATCTAGGATTAATCTGCAAGATTCTCATTGCCAGATGCATGATCCTATATTGTCTCAAAAAATTGGCATTCTTTTAGTCTTCTTTACAGACGAGGTAACAGAAATGTGAATTGGAACACAAGATTTGGTATCAGGAAAGTCCAACCAAAGCAGATTGGAATTTTAACCTTCAAGGAGATATGACTCTAAATGCAAGGGAGATCAATTCATTTGATAATAAAAACCCATCTGGATCACTAAGTCGAACGTGCCGCAGCCTTGTAAGATTGTCATCTTTGCTCAATAGCAAGCCATCACATTCATCAACTGTTAGAGCTCTCCTCTGCTCATCTAAGCAAACCACATGGCCACTTTTGATGTAAGGTTGATAGGCCCTGCAAAGAGAATGGACAAGATGACCACCATATACTTCTCCAAACGATTGCAAATCAAGGCCCGAAGAAGTTCTGAGAGAGAGCATCACAACATCCATAGCCATGTCTTTGACATCAACATCATTGTTTCCACAGCAATCCACCAGCCCCTTCTCTAAATTCTGTACATAACTTGTGTATTCCTTCAACTTCCGTGGCCTCGAGAACCTCATTCCGCCGAGATAACTAGCTGCCCCTAAGCCAAAACCATAGAAAGGATTGTTCTTCCAGTAAGTAGAATTGTGCTTACACTCGAACCCAGTCTTACAGTAACTACTGATCTCATAATGGCTATAACCTCCCTCAGCAAGTTCCTGGGAAGCCATTCTGTAGAATCCAGCTGAATCTGTGTCAGAAGGCAATGGAAATTCCCCTGGCTTGTACCTGCACATACCCATGTTCAAATTTCACATATAGTACCAATCTAAAGATTTAAATACTACTTTAGTCCTTGTACTTTTTACTTTGATTTATTTTGGTCTATATTTTCAACTTGGTTCAAAATGTTCTTGTTGGTCCCTATACTTTCATCTTCGGTTCATTTTGGTCCTTGAATTTTCAAAAAGTGACCATTTTGATCCCTTAAAATTAAAGTAAAAATGAGAATGAAAAGACCAAAATGGTTAATTTTTTTAAGTTCAAGAACTAAAAACGAACCAAAGATGAAAGCACTAGGACCAAAATGAGCATCTTAAAAGTACAGGAACTAGAATGAATCAGAAATAAAAATAAAGGAACCAAAATAGTATCTCAACCCAATCTAAACTATTCATAACCAACACTACTGTCTACTACTTACAATATCCCAAATTTTGTGTCTTCTTCAACTTGTAAATCATATACTGAAACATGAGTTGGTCGTGCTTTGATAGTAAGGCGTAAGCTCTCTTCCCACATTGAAGCTGTCTGGTGAGGTAGAGAAGAAATGAGATCCATACTCCAGTTCTTAAGCCCACAGGACTTGATAATCTCGATAGCATCATAAACTTCATCAACTCCATGAGCCCTTCCACAAGCCTTGAGTAACTCTTCCTGAAACGCCTGAACACCCAAAGACACTCTATTCACATCCAACTTCATCAAATTCTCCATTTTCTTCGCATCAAAAGTGCCGGGGTCCATTTCCATAGAGATTTCAGCATTCTTAGCCAACCCAAATTTCGATCTCAACACATCTAAAATCACCGAAACAAGCCTTGGCGGCACAAGAGAAGGGGTCCCACCTCCAAAGAAGACGGTTTCGAGTGGCTGGTCGATTTGGAATTCTGACTTTGTAGCATTAATTTCTCGACAAAGCAACTCTACATAGTCCTGAATTCGAGGGTCGTCGTCGGTTTGGCTGGAGGAAGATCCCAAAGCGACGATGGGGAAGTCGCAGTAGTGGCAACGCTTTCGGCAAAAGGGGAGGTGGACGTAGGCTGAAGCAGGGGGAAGGGTAGCAGTGGGGGTCTTGGTTGAGGCATTTTCTCGAACACTTGGCGTGGTAGGTGCACAGAAATTGGGCATGGTGCACAGAGCTGCTAGTTTAGGCATGTTAGGCCTGCTTGATAAGGTCATGAAAATGGGAATAAGGCTTGATTTTGGAATGACGTGCTGAAGCTTCATGGCAACGAGAAGAGGGAAGAGCGAAAATGAGAGCTTTGCAGATGCAGCCGTCGTGGATATTTGAATCAACCGAGGGAATTTTATAGGGAACAGAAGGACATAAAATGGGGTCACATAAAATATCTGAACAGTTAACAGGCACCCTTTTATTTATTTATTTATTTGGTTTGAGTTTAAAAATTAGGTTTCAAACCGAAATTATGGTAGACAATTGTGTTTTCGTTGTACATTTAAAATTTAAAAGGTAGAATTATATATATATAAAAGATAAAATCGCTAATAAATATGGTATTTATGTTATGATATTTTATTTAAATTAAAATATAATTTATATAAATTATATATTTTTTTTTTTGTTAAAGTAAATATAACTCAATTGGCATACAAGTAAGTTAGTAATCACAAAGTTTATAGTTTGACTCCCCCAATTCCCAATTATATTATATATATTGATTGGTTAACATAAAAATGTTCATAAATTAATTAATAACACACTTTAAAAAATTAAATAATAATAATTTATGTTCAACCTAATATTTAGTGGATAATTATAGTTACTTTTATAGTTTATAAATATATTATTAAATACATTTTCTAAATGGTTGTTTTTAAATGTAGAAAAATAAACAAAAATATTTATAAAATATAGCAAAAATTTAGAGCTATCAATGATAGACATAGAAGTCTATCATTGTCTATGAACATCTATTATTGATAATTCGAAAAATTTGCTATATCTTATAAATATTTTCAACCGTTTTACTACTTGAAATCATTTTTCTTTTCTAAATCTCCCATCAAATATATGTCTAAACATATAAAATACAACTCTATTTTATCGAATTCCTTATTTTCAAATTTCTATTTTCATATTATCTACCAAACAAGTCTTGATTTTCTTGGATAATTTTATTTAAAGCAGCAATTGATATTGATATTTATTGCACCAACTTAGCTTCTTTTTTCTTTCGACAATTATCAAATTTTCACTTGAGAGCAAATTGCAATTAAACGTAACCAAGGATGAATGAAGAGACACCATCTCTATTTTTTATTTTTGACCTCTTGATCAAAATTGTATACACATGTCAATTTAGTCATGTTTATATCACTGAGACAATCAATATTAAATAAGAGGCTTTGTAATTTTACTCGAGAAAGAAACTATCAACTACCACAAAAATGAAGGGGAGAACTTGGGGAGGGTGGACAATAAAAGGAAAACTAAAAGAGAAGGATACAAGCATAACATTAAACTGATAACGTCGTAACAAAATTGACTCATATTATAATTCAAACTCGTCAGTCAAGGCTTTTCACCATGTACGGGCCTTCAAGTTCATAGCCTAATTTTCTATAGTAATGACGGGTTCCAACGCCTGATATAACAGCAATCTTTGTTGATCGATGCTCCAGACGAGCTATCCGCTCTGCCTCCTCCATCAAAAGTGTGCCATAACCCTGTGTGAAGTGATCAAGAACACTTCAATTCCTTTGCGTAGAAGATTATTCTTCTATTTTATACAGTTGGTAAATGATGGATACACAAAGCCCTTTAACATGAACATGACTAATAAATATAAAACTAAACCCAGCACATCGTAATAGTTACCGCAAAAAGAAATTTCTTGCAATGCTTTATGGTTTATAAAGAAATCATTTGAATGATCAGATAGGTCGGTGTTCACATAAGAAGTAAATAGCCCTAGTACCTGGTGTTGCAGCTTCTCTGTATCACGTCCATGAACTGGAACAGCAGTTCCATACACGTGGAGTTCACGAACAATAGAACACTTCCCAACGAGTTCGGGACAGGTGGTGTTGCGACCACATCTTCTCAGCCGAAGCAAACCAACAAGAATGTCCTGCATAAAGAAAAAGGCAGAGAAAGAACTTCATGTCTTAAGTACATGCGAGTTAACAATGCAGGATTATGGCCATTAGCCTTGAGTTTGTACTTGCATGAGCAACTGAGGGTCATGGGGTGGGGGAAGAAGATACCTGGCGAACATCTTCATAGGACAGAAATGTTTCCCAGCCTTCATTTGCCATATAATCACGACGGACAAGCTCAACTTCGTCAGGTTTAATCTTATGATGAATGTCCTGAAGTCGCAAAATGGGAAAACTGTTAACATCCTTCACTGGGGTAAAGTACAAGGTTTGAATTGGGCAAATTAACGAGTGAACAAAGAACAAACATATAAATAGATTTGTTCATTAACCTGAATTCCAGCTTCACGAGTCCTAACATCACGGCATTTCAAGCCCAAATCATCCATCCGAGCTAGAGCTAACTCTCGAAGATTACCTTTCTCTACACCAGAAGTAACCAAAGGCATTGGGATATCCCGTTGTACTCTATAAACCCGGGTCCAGGGTGGTACCATAGCTAGGATTCTGGCCACAATATCAACAAGTTGCTCTGGTGGATAGTTCCTATACCTGCATATGAACAAAAATTTATGATGATCTGCAATAGTTATCAACATCATTATTTTCGCAAAAAAAATTCAAATGGGAGAATGAACATGTAAATTTTAAGGCAATGTCCATGATTCAAACATTTTACTCAAGGTTGAGAAGATAACATGTTTCATGATGAGCTACTTGCCTGCCAGTTTTCCATAGTTCATAGAGTCCAGTTCCACGGATTACAAGTGTTGGATATATCTTGAGCCCATCTGCCCTAAATGAAGGGTTCTCAAAGAACTCGCGAAAACTTTCCAGGTCTCTCTCAACCCCAACATTTGGAAGATCAGGCATCATGTGTGCTACAACCTACAAGAAAAGAATAAAGACTTGATTTAAATTACGGAAAAATGTGGAAAGATGCATTGTCACCGATGCAATATGGTGATGCTTGCCAACTAAAAATCCTACTAAGAGAGGAGAAGAATGACGATCATGTCACACGAGCAGTAAATTCAAATCCTTAACCCGCCACAGATATAAGGTGGCTAGCAAATGGTCTACCTATGAGTAGTTGAATTAATCAAATTCAATTTTTCTCGTTTATCCCAGACCTACACTGAGGTACTGACGGTGACGAAAGGTATAACTTGTACAAATCTTTCCATTTTTCAATTCAATCTGAGGATTCGGAATATCAACATTTGATCAATGAGAGATTCAACAACTAAAAGAAAGACAGTGTTTCTTGGTAGTGAATTAACTTCATTATTTGCAAATCCACATATTCAAACCTTGAAACCAGCATCCTTTGCCAAGCAAAAGCAATCAGCCACAGCAGCTACAGTATGCCCTCTGTTAGTGTCTCGAGCTACATCCTCATATGTACTTTGAACTCCGATCTCTAGTCTTGTACAACCATAAGAAAGCATCTGCCTCAAGTGAGGTCCAAGACAATAATCGGGCCTCCTGGTTGAGAAAAACCAAAGAAATAATTAAACTATTTTTCATTAATTAAACAAACACAATGTCAGGATCTTATAAAGTATATTTAACACAGCAAAGAGTTGGGAGATGTACTCAATGAAGACTTCACAAAGATAAAAGTTTAAAACAGTTTCAACTGGCAGAATACAGAGATGAAGAAATATGGAACTCATAACTTGAAGATTGGGGGGGAAAACTCACGTTTCTATCGTCATGCCTATACATTTAACTGCACCGTGCTCTGAGTAGGCAACTGCCTCTTCAACATTGGAAGAAGTATGCCCTGACAAAGCATCATGAAGATTCCTTATAAAGTAATCACGATAATCAGCTGGCAGCGACATGAAAGTACCACCCATTAAGATGAACTCAACCTGAAGATAAACAGAAAATTTAATGATACTTTACCATGCCGCAGAAGAATTTTACAGAGAAGAAAAAGGAACCTTATCAACACTGTGACCCAAACGCTTCAACTGATCTATCCTGCTTCTAGCCTGGACATATGGGTTGTATCTACAATTAAGGCAGAGGCAGGAAAGATGAAAATGATATCAAAACGTATGCAAAGCAACTCAATATCAGTAAGAATTGACAAATAGATCGAAGGCATCAATGATATTCATATATTTAGTCAAGCAGACAGACTACCGAGGATAACAACGCTTCTAAACCAGAAAAATCTTGTGAAAGGCAGAGTGATTATATTTACATGGAAGATTGTCACTCGCATGATGTTAATTTTCCAGGACAAGCAGTTGCCAGTTACTCGCATTCATTTTCTTCATCTCCATAGTGGTCTATAAATTTAATACTATCTTAGCCAAAAAAACTAGTCTTGTCCCATGCCCTTATAAATTGGTAAAATTCTCGTCCTCAATTCTCAAACTCTTCTCTATAAACGTTTTTTTTCCTCCAAATAGATATGTAATGCATCCAATAACATAGTTAGGAAGATATAAAGAATAATCCGAGCAAAAAATTCGAGACTCAAAGAAGAAGTGAATACAAAATCTTAGAAGTTACAAGTTACAACCAACCTTGCACGAATTGCACGCATACTTGTAGGCTCATAACCAGTGTAAGATTGAGTACTGTACTCAAAGTCCGAATCAGGTCCTCCGGGGCAGTAAACACAAATATTTCCCGTCGTAGCAATATGAGGGCATCGATGCGGCTTAGACATCACGGCTACGACCGCGATACCGGAGGCTGTTCGAACCGGCTTGGCTCGAAGCTTCGGTAGCAGAGCCTCGCGGTCTGACTCGGGAAGTGCTGCGATCATTTCTACGAGCTTTGGGGCCCGTGAAAGGCCATACTTCCGGCAGGCGGCGGATTTCAGAGCGTTCAGATCGACGTTTTGCCCTTTACGTGAAAGGTCAACCATAGAGTTGACAATCTCAGCAATGGCACGAACTCTGGCTTCTTCCTCGGAAAATCCATGACCTTCGAAGCCGCCCCGGCCAGGCCGAGGCAGTTTCCGATTTGATTCCGCCACCATTGCAGTCGCCATAAGAACAGTAAAACCTTCCCCGTAACGCTAGGCTTTCTTCTTAAAGCCCTGATTTCGGAGTTCTAACACTTTTCAACATTAGAATATTAAACCCTTTATCAACTGAAAAGACGAAAATGCCATTATACATATTAGCTATAAATATTTGCTTTTAATCCCTATTAATTATTTTTTAAAATTTAAAATTTTGTCCATTAAGTTTGAAGTTCGTTTCAATTTTTAACCGTCAAGTTCCCAACATTTAAAAACTGCTTAATTTTGGCTCTTTATTAATTGAATCGTTAAGTATTTAGCATGCTGACGTGGTAGCTTGCGAAAAAAATAAAATGGTAAAACTAATTCTAAGTTTAAACCTCGAGAAACGACATCGTTTAATGGAGATAGCCGCAAAACACAAATCTGTGGTGCTCCGGTGGATAAGCTGTGTCGTAAAAGCCGTTAAAATGCTCAACTGAATTCTAACTTCACTAATTCACAAAAAAGCAACAGAGGAAGAAGAAGGAGACTGGATTCTAATGGCGTCGACTACACTCTCCGTCTCCTCGCCGTCGATTTCTGGTTCCACAACGCCTTGTCTTCCCAACACCACCACCACCGTCGCTTATTTCAAACCCCATACCAGAACTTTCTCTACTCTTCTCTTGGGCAAAAGCCTAAGCTTGTATCGAACATCCAGAATTCGGCCAATAGGCGCTAAGATTTCTTCTAATGGGATCACTTGCCAGGCTTCTTCTTCTGTTCTTCCCTCTGCTCTTCTTTTTGATTGCGATGGGGTTCTTGTCGATACTGAAAAGGATGGCCATCGGATTTCCTTCAATGAGACATTTGATGAGGTTTTTTTTCCCCTCTTTTCTTCGCTATTTCTTTTTTTGTTTATCTGCGTCTCTGACACTGCTTATTGATTTAGTGTTTACGGTAAAGTAGGGTTATATTTAGTACCTGGTGATGGTATAAACTCTAATGAACTGAATGGCATTTGGTTGATTAAATTTGTTTTCTGTTTCAATTGGTTGATTTAGGAGAATCAAGAAACATGGGCTTAGACTAGTTTTGATTTCTGGTTAAGCTATCCTAACGATATCATAATTGAAATGATTCCACAGAAAGAATTGGGCGTTACTTGGGATGTAGATTTGTATGGTGAGTTACTCAAAATTGGAGGTGGAAAAGAAAGGTAATTAACTTCTTGGCCTCAAAGATTTGATTAGCTGCGAGATCTTGATAATCTAAGTTCATTTGCGCTCACAGTAAGCGCTTGGTATTGGATTAAGGTTCTGTTTTCTAGTTGGAGTTCTTAGAAGAAAATGGTGGCAGATATCATATGATAATGATATTTGACTGTTGTAGGATGACAGCGTACTTCAATAAAGTTGGATGGCCAGAAAAGGCTCCAAAGAATGAAGATGAAAGAAAGGCATTCATTGCTGGACTTCACAAGCGAAAAACAGATTTGTTCATGGCCCTTATTGAGAAGCAATTGCTACCCCTTCGACCTGGTGTTGCAAAGTTAGTTACCTTACTAACTCCATTGACCTTGATGCTTATTGTAATAATGAGGCAATTAGGAAATGCAGAACCATGAAAAAAATACATTTAAAAAAAGGGATACATGATACTCATTGATATCATGTTAAGTCACTTAGGATTGAGATACATGATTTAAGCAATTGAATTCGTAAAGATTTTTTTGAAAAATTCCAAGTCAATATCTATCCCTCTGCTACCCGGTTTACGTGGTACTGTTCTCATTGACATAGTCCTCAGATTTCTCTGCTTTAAGCCTTTAACTGATCTACACTATGCAATTAAACTTCTCTTCAATTTTATCCCTTGGAAAATTCGGCACTGTCATATGTGTGATTGGTAATTTTAAAGTGAGTACAAGCACATGGACCTTTCTATGTTATTGAGAGAGGTGTATTTAAATTATGCAGGCTGATTGATCAGGCATTAGCAAAAGGAGTGAAAGTTGCTGTTTGTAGCACTTCCAATGAGAAGGCGGTATGCATTATCAGGTTCTATAATATTAGTCGCTTGTAGTTGTAATCTTCACGTATTCCTGCTATATTGAGTAGATTTTAATGTTATACAATTGTTTTGCTTATATAAAATTGTATACACTGCAAATAAAACTCTCTGTTGTTTGTTATAGATTAATTGAAATATTTTTTCTTACATCTGCTTATGATTGTAACAGCTGAACTTCGTCCATTCAATTGTAGGTCTCTGCGATAGTATCATGTTTACTGGGACCTCAACGAGCTGAGCAGATCAAGATATTTGCAGGAGATGTAGTGCCTCGAAAAAAGCCTGACCCAGTAAAATTTCTATCCCTCTCAACTCCCAAGTCTCTAGTGTTGATTGCTAAGATCAAGATATCTAGAGACGAACAATGAAGTTTACCTTGATTTTAGTTTCTTTATTATCAAAGTTTTTATTTTAACGTTAACTGTTAAAACGGAGAACTACTTTTTTCTATTTAACTCAGGTTAAATAAAATTTTTGACTAATTAATCTGTGCTCTGTTGCCACTAAATTGCCTTTCTCCATTGCAGGCAATCTATATTTTAGCAGCCAACACCCTGGGTGTTGATCCTTCAAGGTATGTCATGAATTAATCAGGAATGAGAATATTTAGGTCCATTTTAATAACTATTTAGACCCGTTTGAAAACCATTTGGTTTTTTAAAATTAAACTTATAAACACTAATTCTATCCATTGATTTCTTTGTTTTATTATATATTTTTTATGAGTGTTTTTCAAAACCAAGCCAAGTTTTGGAACCTAAAAAAATAGTTTTTAAAACTTTCTTTTGTTTTTGGAATTTGGTTAAAAAATCAAGTGATTAATTAGAAAGATGTAAATCATGATAAAAAATATGTAAGAAAACAAACATAATTTTCAAAAACTAAAAACCAAATGACTCAAATGAGGCCTTATTTTTTTTGTTTTGAAAATTATACTTCTTTCTTATAATTTCTTTATGATTGTCTTTATTTTTCTTGAGTTAACATATGAATTCATAGCTAAATTTTAAATTCCAAAAATTCTTTTTAAAAACTATTTTCTTTTGGTTTTAAATTTTGGATTGAACTTTAAAAATATCTCGTGACATTCAGAAGTAGTGTTTAAAAACTTGATTTCAAAAAATAAAATAACTAATAAATAGGACCTTAACGTTTCCATGGGCCTAGTATGTATGAAAATTTGATAGGATTACTTAAAAGGTATCTTTCTTTTATAAGCATAGTCACAAGGAACTTAATAAAATCGTATTGATGAACTAAAGAGTTTCTTTCTTTCCTTTTTTTTTTTTTTTTAAGTTTTTATTTCCATGACTTAATCTTTGTATAAATGGCATCCATGTGCAGAAAATTTATGCTCTTACTTTCTTTCTGCAGTTGTGTTGTGGTGGAGGACAGTGCCATTGGCCTTGCAGCTGCCAAAAGTGCAGGAATGAAGTGCATAGTAACAAAGAGCGGGTGAGTTAAGAAATTTTTTTGCACAAGATTATTCTTCAACTCTTTTGCATATGTGTAAAGAAAGTTTGTCAGATGAAGCTCAATACTTGTTTTGGTTCAGAATTGTATTCAGTTCATTTCTTTCACAAAGATCATAACTATTTTCTTCTAAAACACATACGAATCTACCTTCTTTTCTTCTTCAAGATAATATGTTTGAGTTAATCCGTGTTTCAGGTACACGGCTGAGGAAGATTTTGTAAATGCAGATGCTGTCTTTGACTGCATTGGAGATCCCCCAGAAGAGCGTTTTGACTTGGCATTCTGTGGAAGCCTTCTTGAGAAGCAGTATGTCAGCTAGACCATGCAAGCACCACTGCATAATTTTCACGTGCTGAAAACCGAAATATAGAGATGCCAGGTCATGCTTCTTGACTTAGATCATTGTATTTAAATCATGTATGCCAATTTGTTGATATATCATGTGTTTTCCCCTTGTAAATCAAGACGAGGGCGATTTCGTTTTATTTGAATTCTCATGCTTGACATGTTGCTGTTTCCTCCCAACCCCCTAGTTTTGCTTAATTTACTCGTAAATTTTTTTTCACCCGTAAGTTTAAATTTTTGGGTCCGTCGATAATTTAACACACACCCAAATTGTGACTATTTAGTTTTAGAACTTTCATAATTATTTTATTGTCCCTAAGTTTTATAATTATCTAATATGTTTTTTATCTCCAAATTATTTATGCTTATTTTGTTCGCTTAAAATATTAAAAAAATTAAGTTGTTCTATTAGAATTTTATATGGATACTAATCTTATATTTTGAGTTGTTTGGAGCAATGAGTTGAATTAGAAAATCTAGGACTAATATGTTGAAATTTTGAAGTTTGTATTTGGAATGTAGAGTTAAAATTTCAATATTATTTATTATTAAAATTGAGTTTAACATCAATTTATAAAATTCGTGAGCTAAACACTCCAATATATTTTCGTACATCTATAGTTTTTTTTTTTTTTTTTTTTTTTTTTTTTTTTTTTTTTAATGTTATAGATTAAAGACTTGTTAGATCGCATGAGTGAAATGATAATATTCATTAGAGTTTATTGTATTAAATATATGTGTTAGAGTTTATTGTATTAAATATTTTTTTAGTTGATCAATTTAGTTTCTGTTATAGCCATTGTACTTGTCATTAAGCTAATTATATACAGTTTTATTTACTTGGTTGAGTTCTAATATATTCATCTACTTGGTTGGTTGAGTTCTAATCTATTCCTAGAGTCATTTATTATTAATGATCAGCCCCTCACAAACTTAATACGATAGATTTTCCTTTTTCTCATAGAAAAGATAAAACAAACTACTAGAAAAATGGGGAAAACACAAGAGGACCTAGTATTATTTAGTTTCAACCATATTATATTTAAAAATCAACCCATTGGTGTAAGCAATAATAAAAATATACTTTTTTTTATCTAGACATTAATGTTAATCACTAAAAGTCAGTATTTAATAAAAAAATCAAAGATGAAAATGTAAATTTGGAAAGTTAAGAACTAAATTAAAACAAAACTCAAATAAAAAATAACATTGTAACATTTTGAAATTTATGGACTAATAAATTGCTATATTTTTTTGTACTTAATTGTTATCACTTATATACCTATGATCACTTTCTTTCCTAACCAATGTTGGATTTTGTTTGCTTTTTCTGACCAACCCTAACAATGGTCGATTTAGTAAATACTCAAACTAACCTCGCCGTCGAGGAGTGCAAACTGGGCATCGGTCGGTCGATTTTGTTGATTTTCTTTTTTAAAATTTTTGATTGAGCCTCTCCTCTTCTCCAACCGACCACCCTCATCAACTTCATCTTTCTCGAGCCTTAAATAACTTTATAGACAAACGATCCATTTTTTTTCACATATAAAAACAACAAGAATCTGATCGTAAACTTCCACATTCAGAAGAAAATGGTGATTAGAAGTATTGCGCTGACCTCGGAAATAATTTTACCGTCTTCTCCAACTCCTCTGCTGCTCAGAAACCTCAAGCTTTCACTGCTCAACCAGATTTCGCCGTCCAATAATTATATTCCAATCATCTTCTTCTACACTACTATCGAGAATCCTGGAGCCATCGATTTTCTGGAAGTCGCCAGTCGAAGAAGTCATTATCAAAGATTTTGACTCTCTTCTATCCTTTCGTCGGAACTCTATCAATTGAGGGATATTCAGTCGACTGCAATGACAGGGGCGTTGAATATTCTGAAGCACGATTCGATTGCAAACTAATGGGATCGAATCCCGCGGCAAAGTGTTGTGAACATCTTGCATCCTGCAAATCAATTCCTTGAACCATCTTTGAACACGACCACGAGAATAACCTTGTTATTCTCTAAGATTCCAATAAAAGAATAGGTGGTATCCAACTATTGAAAGAGGATGAGGAGGAAAAACTTTTTGGGAGAGTAGATAAGATTTCTTTTGTGGCTTAGGAAAAAATGCACAATGAATGCTTGCAATTCTCTGTGTGTTATGTGTCCAAAAGGGCAAGACTTTATATAGAGAATGATCAATCCACTTTTCCTAGTATTTTTCCACATTAAATCTAAATTAACGCATATACATTTAACTAACATAAACATCGTATGTCTATGTGCAACACCTTTCTAGTTATTAATTATTTGTGAATCTAATTCACTTGAATCAATTATTTGAATCTCATTCAAATTTTTCTTTCCAACTTAATTTGAATTATAGATCATATTCATAACTAACTACATATTAATCATATTAATATACAATTTTCTCAAATTGATTTGAACAATTCAAATCATCACTCTTTAATATCCTTTAATGAGCTAACAAAGGGACCCGGTGAACCTGTAGATCAGAAACTCCAACGATATGAGATTAATTGGCTAAACTCATTAACCAAGTTAATCAATATTCGTTAACTGTGGTACATTCTACTAAAAACCCATAGTTGCACACTTCTCACTACAGATATATTTCTATGTCCGCGGATATAGACCAATAACACCGAGTTAGTCCTTCACAAGTGTTTGTAACTCCAACGGGGTCAAATTACTGTTTTACCCTTGGGTTACATCTCCCATAAGGACTCCATGTTCCCACATGTAGTGATCATGGGCTCATGCTTCTTGGCCAAGCCTTCAGAAAGGTTTGCCAAGATATACACTCGAGCCTTCTCATTTTCCCGTATCCAATGCTCATATGCCTCTCGAACGTTTCGAAGAGCATTTTGAGTAGGAACAGGAGGACAACCCTCCATTAAGACAAATCTCAAGTCATCAATGATTAATATTGTGTTGATTGTGTTTTCCCATGTAGCGTAATTTTTGTCGATAAGTTTGTCGGCGACGAGTAAGTTTAGTGTTGCGGAAGTCATAATAAGAAATTGTTGAAACATACAATTTATTTAAATTAGTATTGAGCATTTCCCATTAAGAAAAACCAATCAAATTTAGCAAAATAATTTAATGCACCATATGTGATATCTATTTTGCAATGATGTTTCAGTGAGGTAGGGGTAAAAGCCATCGTAGGGTGATCATGTACCTCTTCATTGAAATGAGACCATCTCAACCAATATACAGAACAACTCCTTAATTATGGTAAATATCAGTCACCATTGTTCGGTCCAGAAACTATTAACTTGCTTAACATTTTCCTATAAGTGTGACCCCTCATTTTAGATTATAGAGTTTCGCCCCAATGAATCAACCGTAGGGAATACCGATTGAAGCAAAACTAAAGCAATCCTATCCATTTCTGGAGTTTGAGTAAAGAGTCATGCAAATGTCATTCATCAGGGGACACAAGCAGGGGTGCCTCGAAGCCGAGCATGAAAATTTACCACAAACTTATGAGAGAGACCGAGAGATATGTTGACACACGCCCCGCTCACACTTACTATAAATACTCTCTCAATTCACCTTGGTATTGACCTATACAAACACCACTCGTAGGGGGACACAAGCAAAGGTGCCTCGAGACTGAATATAGATCTCAAGGTGTGAACTTATTATAGGGAGAAACGTGAGAAAGGAAAAATGAAGTATCATATATCCCATTTTCCTCCACCGAGTGTTTTACCTAGGGTTCTTTAACTTAGAAAAATACAGCTAATTATTTTTACTAAGTGATTGTTTAAATTTGCTCAAAATTAACGCTTACTTTGGATAGTTAACCAACATTGATTAATGTTTATTAAATACTTTAACAAACCTTAATCGACAATTGCATGCTTGTAGCAAATCTATCTAATTCATCTTTTCAAGTTAGTTCCCAGGTAGGGGTGTTCCATTTTCGTCAGCTTACATACCCCAACCTAGACATAACTAGCCTTAGACAAGAGGTCCCTTATAAATATGTTTGCTACAAATTTAATCTTTTAAATAAAACCAATTTAATTCTATTAACTTGACTAAAAGATTAAACTTATTTGTAATCTCATTAAAAATATGATCTTAGGTCTATGTTTATCGTATTTTAATAAATGATTTTAACCTAAGGTTTGCATGCAGTTCTAAACTATTGATTTTAATTTCTAATTTCATTTAATTATAACGATTATAAAATAATGAAACAAATTAAAACCATACTATTGCATTCATCGACATACTTAGTAAAATTATAACATTTATAAAATTACCTAAATTAGTGTCATGCTTCATGCAATTCCATTTCATTACTAAACATACATAACACTCATATAATAAAGTAATGAAATAATTAATAACATACATTCATCCATACATTCAAACTATATATTATAACGATTATAATATAATTGATGCATAGCTATGTTATTAATGCATGCAAACATATACTATAACACTTATATTATATGATGCATGAACATGTTATAAAATTAAACCATGCAACTATATATTATAACATTTATAATATAAAAGATGCATGAATAATGCATAACCTATGGTGAGATTTTTAATATATGGCATACATTATGACATATATTAATAAAAATAAACCATACATCAAATACATAATTGAAAACAATTAATGGACTGGGATTGGACTCCTAAATAATTAAATAAATTAATATAACACTTATATCAATTTAATTAATTAAAAACAACTAACTATTAAAAATTAATAGCTTAATCGATTCAAAACAAGTGAACCGCTATTAAAAATTAAAAGGGATTGGTGTCCTAATTCTCCTAGAGTCTCGTTGTTTTGTAAAGATACACATTATTTGATGAACAAAATAATTGTTATTTAATTTTGACATTTGCTCATATCCAATAAACAAAGCTCTTTGGTTATCATATGTGAATTTAAGCATGTATATGTGATATACAAGTAGATCATGCCTTAAGTGATAACCTAAATAGGTTTGTAGTATAAGGATTAAGGTGGTAGAGCTTTGTAGAGGTAGATTCGCTTTGTAGAGGTTTGCAAGTGTTGTAAACTACTACAAATGGTAGATCCAGATCATTCATGTGGAGACGTGCAAGTGGGGGTTTCCTATACAAAGAGTTTGTATAAGACCTGGACCACGAGATGATTAGACTCTATATGTAACGCCGTTGATACTAGAGACTTACATCTCACCTAAACAACCATAGGTGACACGACCTCAATCCTGAGTGTTTTGGGAACTCCTGCCTTTGAGGGCGGTCCTTTGATTAGTATGGGTGAGAGTGGCTAGATTGCCAACTCAACATGTCTACATTTTTGGGGACTGGTCTGATCTGGGAGCTGGGAACTCAATCCACAAGATGGAATTCACTCTTTTCCCGAAGTAATGATAAGTAGAGAGATTGCTCCCTTAAGGGCTGATTCCGGAGCTTGAACATAGTGGCCACAACTTCTCTTTAAAAGAGAGGACTTAGTCATAGTAGGACTATGACTTATGTTCATTAGAGGGATCAGTGGTATTTAAGAAGTTAGATGTAACTACAGGCGCATAACGGTTATTGGCCCCAGTTGTTACTACGAAGCGATTTGTGAAGGGTTGTCGCACTTCTGATTGGTTAAGATAGACACATTAATATATCTGTGGTAAGAGAGTACAACTGTCGGTCTTTAGTGGGAGTACCTGACAATTAACGGATGGTAGATCCTGTGACTAAAGAGTTTTAGTCAGTTATTCACATACGTTGGAGCTTCGAGCTACAGGTCCATAAGGTCCCCTTGGTAGCTTAATGGATTCAGTTGAGGATCCATTCTTGGTGTTGATTTGAAATGTTCAAATTGACAAGAGGTAAATCGATATATATGATATTGATCGGTTTGATGTATGAGACACTACAGGAAATCTGACTTCTCCCGACATCACATTTCGTCGGAAAGTGTGGAAAATTCGTCGGGAGAGGATCTCCCGATGCATAAACGATCGTCGGTAGCTTGGTCGGAGAAAACCCGTCAGGAGAGGATCTCCCGACGCACTTTTAAATGGTGTCGGGAGTCCCCTAACTCCGACGCCACGTAGGCGTCCGGAGTTCCAACATAACTCCCAATTGCGTTTTAAAGTGTGTCGGGAGATCCTATATGCGTGGGGAGTATTAAAATTTAATATATCGTTTGTAATTTTTTTAAAATTTGATCTGAAAACCTATAAAACATATTATACCAAATAAAGATTCACATAACTAAAAAACGAAAATGAAGTCCATTTTTATAACAAGTAAAAAATTACAATATCCAAACGAAGTCGATTACTAGAAATTACAATATCCAAATGAAATTTATAAACATTCATATCATAAATACATAAAAGAAGTATGGAAAAAATTCCAGATATATTTAATGGAGGATTAATGTAAATGAGATTTACATTAAGTTACCATGGAATAGAAAAAGGAAACTATGGTTTATATGGTTTCATGAGATGAAATATTAAAATTATAGGTTATAAATATAGTATGATAAGTTGGTTATCATTTATATTTATAATAATATTAATTAATATTAATTATTGGATAATTAAATCTTTTTCTTAATAACCAATTGAGTGGGAGGTTATTAGTGGTTCATGGTAACCGTAAGATAAAAGGAAAATTATTTTCCTAATTTTAGTAATTTTTTTGTCAATTTTTTTTAGATTTTCTCTCGGAAAAAAGAATCTCATGGAGCTAGTCAAGTAAATACAGATTTAGTAAGCGACAACTTGTTTTAGTAAGCGATCATGTAGTGTTTTGTAAGCGATAGACACGGTAATAAGTGATAACGGGCAGAAATGCACATTATTACAGCACAAAGTCATAAAACAATGCAGGATTGCGATGGTAAAAATATACAATATTGCGTCCAAAAGCGTGAAGTTCACAACATTGCGATCGCATGCGTCCATCGCATTAAAACAACTATATTTTTTTTTGTAGAAAATGCGTTGGTGCAAGGCGAAAATACGATCCGAAGAAATTAACGTCTGAGCGCATTGAAAGATTGCGATCGCAAGGCTATGCGATCATTTGCGCTCACGAAAATTTGCTCAAGAAGGTGGCCACATAGAGCCGGCGCATCAAGGTGGCCGCATAGAGCCGGCGCATCAAGGTGGGCACATCTGGGTGAAAGCATAATAAATCATGATGGGACAGAAATCTGATGACGGTCGATTTCGAATTAAGTTGACAAACCGTTAACAACCTACTGTAGCAAGTACACTTAACTTTTCGGTAACAAATATTCGGCGCATCGGACAGAGAATTAATGCCATCCCATCGGTGCAATCATAAGAGAGAAGAAGCTTTTCACCCTAAAGCTCTATAAATACTAAAGGCCACCTTCATAATAGTTAGTTAGTTAGAGAGTGAGTTAGTTCGCCCAGTCTTAGAGTTCGGATAGTTAGCCTTGTTCTTAGTTTTCTTATACTTAGAAGGCGGAAGCGAGAGAAGAGAAAAGACGCCAAGATCATCCTGGTTAACTTGAGAGAGAACCCAGGGAGCGTGGAAAAACAGAGAGAGGGCCGACTATTGCGAGAGCAAGAATATCTTTTGAGCAGAGTAGAGAAGAACAGTGTAAAAGCCTTGAGAAGCAAGAAATTGCTACCAGACTCTTTATTCTTATTCCACATTGTCATTCTGTACTTCGATTATATATATATAGAATGGAACTTGTTTTTCTACATCTGTTCACTCTTTGTAAAATACGCATGAGTAGCTAAAATTGTTGAATGGGTTGAGAAGTACTTAGCTAACATGACCTAGGATCTTCATTGCATGCGATCACTTGTCTTATGTTGCGCCCATCACCTTTTAGAGCTACTCGAGAGAGAGCCTAAAGAAAGAACCTAAGACTTGAGAGAGCTAGGTTAGAATTTAGACTTGAGAGAGCAAGATTAGATCTGCATAAGCAAGAGATAGAGATTTAGGGATAAGCTCTGTTTGCCATTATGCATCGCATATACCCTAGAGATAGGTTAGGATAGTATGCGGTAGCCTTATGTATGTATGTGTCATTCGTCATTACATAGACAAGAGTAGAGGCTTAAACGTAGGTCCTATAGACACCATCGCATACATCGCATGCGTTCTAAAATTAGAAGCCATAGCATTTACATTGAGAGATGACTTGCTGTTGTATGTGTGTAGCATGACCGCATAACATGAACACATTCCTAGGAAGTGTTAACTATATCCCTTCTCAACCTGTTCCCCGCATACTCATCGCATCTTTCGTATTATTAACTCTTTTCTCAACTCCGCCGCATACACTTTATACTGTAAACAACATACCAACCAACTATTTGATTTATTTGTTACCGCAAAGTGATCTAAACATTACCATCGCATATTGTTTTCTTTAGTCCCTAAGTTCGACCCTGGGCTTACCAGGCAACTCAGTAGGGTTTATACTTGGACCTTGCTGAGAAAATTTGCATGCACAACGCATTTTCCACCAACGCATCCTTTATCATTATTTCATCGTATAACAACACGCATCACTAAGCGATGAGCTAAACGATCGCTTAGCTTTTGCTAGACGATTGAACATTGACCTATACGATAGGTTTCAACCATCTCCCACTTGCCCAATCGTGTACACGATTGTTATTTCTTCCTTCTTCTGCCTCAACCAAGTCCAAATAGAGCCCACCCTTTGGATTCTCACACCGAGAATACCAAGGTAGCCTTCTTGGTGGTGTCATACTCAACTCAACGACGTCGAGGTTCTGTGGAGGCCGTTCGTGTTCTTGCTGAAGTGTTCATGACTGAAGCGATCGCAAAGGACGGGTACGCAGTGTTCGTGCTGCGGAGCGGTCATGTTGTTTGAGCGTTCAAGGTTGCTGTGTTCGAGCGTTCGTGAGTAAGAAACGTGGAAATGAGTCGACAAACGTTCGTAGCTTTTTTCCTTGTTCAGTTGTTGTTTCATGCTATAATTTCTGTATTGATTGCATAATTATATGTTTTGTTTACGACTGTAATTTGTAATGTTCATACATGATTGTAATTTGGAATGATCTATTCATGGAAATCCTCGTGTTCGATTTCCATCAATTGGTATCAAAGCCAGGTTGTTCTGATATTCCAAATTACAAGTCTGTTTAGAACTTCATTTTGCTGTCGCGGTGGGTTTCTGCATTTGTGGTTAATTTTTTTCTGCATTTGTGGATGGAGTTGATGAATATTTCGGGTTTAATTTCCTTTTGTTAAAGTTTTCTATAATTACAAAGTGTTAATTTGTAAAGGCCCCTGTGTTTTTGGGCAAAATTAACTTTGCAATCGAATCTATAATTCAAAGAGTTTGAGTTAGTCGAGTCGTTCGTGATGAAGTGTCGAAGCATGGTGATGCGGTTCTCAATGAAGAAGAAGACCAAATGTTGGTCGTATTCTGTAACCTCAGGTAAACGATCATTGGGATTTAACTAAGCGATTGTTTAGATTTTTCTAGATGATCGTGTAGTATTTTCTAAACAATCGTTTAGCTAATGCTAAGTGACGAGGTAAATCGTTTACTCTATCGCGTATCGTTGGTTGCCCGATCGCGTAGGCCTGGAGGTAGACGATCGTAGTAGGGGCATGTGATGCTCGTCGTTTAGTAAAAGGCAATTGCCGCTTAGAAAGAGAAATAAATCGTGTAAGTGTGAGTAGAGGACATTCATCGCTTAGTTACTACCTACACGATCGCGCGTATACGATACGGAGGCGTTAGCTAAGCGACCGCTTAGGCGATGGTGCTTCGCGACATCATAGTCATTTAAATGATCCCGGAAGGCGAGTGTTGTGTGGAGCGCACTAAGAGATCGTGTACCTTAGGTTTCATCGCTTTGTAAAAGGTACACGATTGTGTAGTAATAAGTAAACGATCGTTTAGATTTTTCTAAACGATCGTGTAGTATTTGCTAAACGATCGTTTAACTTTGGGAGCGTTGGTAAGCGATAGAGCAAAGCGTTTGGTTTATTGTGTAGACGATCGCGGAGTTTAGTACACGATGGTTGGAGACGCGATACTTTCCCCGAGCAGTTCAAGGCCCGGTTCACCTGTTTGAACCAGAGACTCCTTGTCTTTGTAATAGTTAGCTTTAATTTTGTATTTTTCAGGCAATTTTACCCAGTTCATCAACATTGGTGAAGGAACTCTTATTCAAGAGTACCTACAAGCGGAAGCAGATCTTTCCAATTCATTGTGACAGAATTACCGCATATACATTCAAACATACTTTCATAATGCTAAAGGGATCAAGAAATCATACCAGATGAAGATATCTTCTTCACAGCGAGTCTGAAGCCCAACTGTCTACCTCGAACAGTCACCACTCGGATAGAAGGAAACAAAGAAGACAACACCACTTAGAGCCCTAAGTATTCTTAGAGTGAGAATCCAGAGTGTGGGCTTTGTTCGGATTTGGTAAAGGGAAGGAGGAAGAGCGACCGTACACAATGATCAAGCAAGTGGGAGATGCGGTTGTCTATCGCATAGGTAATATGCTTGTGTTGGGATTGGTGTCCTAATTCTCCCGGAGTCTCGCTGTTTTGTAAAGATACACATTGTTCAATGAATAAAATAAATGTTATTTAATTCTGACATTTACTCATATCCAATAAACAAAGCTCCTTGGTTATCTTATGTGAACTTAAGCGTGTATATGTGATACTGGATATAAAGATTAAGGTGAACTCATCGGTCTGTAGTATAAAGATTAAGGTGGGATACCGGATCCTGGTGACACTACGGATACGACCCACTTTGTAGAGGTTTGCAAGTGTTGTAAACTACTACAGATGATAGATCCTAACCATTCATGTGGAGACGTGGAGCGGAGGTGTCCTATACAAAGAGTTTGTATAAGACCTGAACCACGAGATCATTAGACTCTGTATATAACGTCGTTGATACTAGAGACTTACATCTCACCTAAACGACCATAGGTGACACGACCTCAATCCTGGGTGTTTTGGGAACTCCTGCCTTTGAAAGCGGTCCTTTGATTAGTATGGGTGAGAGTGGCCAGATTGCCAACTCAACATGCCTACCTTTTTGGGGACTTGTCTGATCTGGGAGCTGAGAACTCAATCCACAAGATGGAATTCACTTCTTTCCCGAAGCAGGGATAAGTAGAGAGATTGCTCCCTTAAGAGCTGATTCCGGGGCTTGAACATAGTGGTCACAGCTTCTCTTTGAAAGAGGAGACTCGGTCATAGTAGGACTATGACTTATGTGCATTAGAGGGATCAATGATACTTAAGGAGACAGATGTAACTACAGAGGCATAATGGTTATTGGCCCAGCTGTACTTACGAGCGATCTGTGAAGGGTTGTCGCACTGCTGATTGGTTAAGATAGGCACATAATATATCTGTAGTAAGGAGAGTTCAGCTACCGGTCTTTCGTGGAGTGCCTGGCAGTTAACGAATGGTGGATCCCGTGACTAAAACGTTTAGTCAGTTATTCATGTACCGTTGGGGCTTCGGAGCTACAGGTCCATGAGACCCTTGGTAGCTTGGATTCTATTGAGGATCAGTTCTTGGTGTTGATTTGAAATGTTCAAATTGACAAGAGGTATTTTGATTATATATGATATAATCGGTATGATGTATAAGATACGTATAGTGAAGGATTGATGTAAATGAGATTTACATTAAGTACCATGGAATAGAAAAAGAACTATGGTTTGTATGTTTCATGAGATGAAATATTAAAAGTATAGGTTATAAATATAGTATGATAAGTTAGTTTCATGCAATGTTTATAATAATATGTAATTATTAGATAATTAATTCTTTCTTTAAATAACCAAAATAGTGGTGTTATTGGATCATGGTAACCGTAGAAGTTTAGAAGAAAGTGGTTTCCTATTTTGAAAAAAGATTTTTCAAAAGATAGAAATGGTTTTTGAGTTTTCTCTTGCAAAAGAAACTCCGAAGTCGTCAAGTTAAATTTTGAATTTATTAAACGACGGCTGGGCGAGCTTAAACGAGTCTGCAGTGCGAGCTAAACGTCGTGCAATATTTACTAAACGATCGCATAGCTTTATTTAGATGATCGCTGGTCCAAGGTAAACGATCGTTATAGTGTCGTAGGTTACAGATCGAGCTAAACGATAAAGTTAAACAATCGCATAGCTTTAGCTAGATGATCGCATAACATTTATCTAAACGATTGGGCATCGACCTATACGATAGGTCTCCGCCATCTCCCACTTGCCCCGTCGTGTACGCGATCATTGTTTCCTCCATTCATCTGCCTCATACCAAGTCCAAACAGAGCCCACCCTCTGGATTCTTACATCGAGAATACGCCTTGTTGGTGGTGTTAGACTCAACTCGACACCATCGAGGTTTTCTGGAGGCCGTTCGTGTTGCGGAGGAGTTTGTGACCGAGGAGATCATTGAGAATGAGCGCAAAATGTTCGTGCGGTGTTCGTTGCGGCGTTGTGGTCATGTAGATCGGGAATTCGTAGTTGCTGTTGTTTGAGCGATCAGAGTGCACAACGGAGCGTGGAGACGTTGCTGCCTATGTGCGTAGAGTTTGCCCTTTATACATTTGTATTATTCATGCTATAATTTCTGGATTAAGTTGTATAACCATTTGTTTTGAAGTCGACTGTAAATTTTTTTTAATTCATGATTGTAATTTGGAATAGTCTTATTCCACTGCTCATGAAAATCTCGCTTTCGATTTCCTTCAATTGGTATCAGAGCCAGGATCTTTGATATTCCAAATTATAGATCTGAATTGAGCATTTTTTATAGTCGCGGTGGGTTTCTGCATTTGTGGTTAACCGTTTTCTGCATTTGTGGATCATTTTGATGAACATTTCGGGTTTGATTGCCTTTTTGCTAAATCTTTCGGTATTACAAACTGTTAATTGTAAGGGCCGCTGTGTTTTTGGGCAAAATTAACTTTGCAATCGAGTCTGTAATTCGAAAAGTTCGAGTTCGTTGAGTCGTTCATGATGAAGCTTTGATGCATGGCGATGCAGTTCTCAATGAAGAAGAAGACCAAGCTTTGGTCGGATCGTGTAGCCTCAGGTAAACGATCGTAGGGATTTTACTAAGCAATCATTTAGATTTTTCGTTCTAGACGATCGTGTATTTTCTAATCGATCGTTTAGCTAATGCTAAGTGATGGGGTAAATCGTTTACCATATCACGTGGCGTTGGTGGCACGATCGCATAGGCGCTAGAGGTAGGCGATCGTAGTAGGAGCATGCGATGCTCGTCGTTTAGTAGAAGGTGCGTGCTAGACGATCACGTAGTTAGCAAGCTTCATCGCTTAGTTACTACCTATGCGATCGTGCGTATGCGATACGAAGGCAATAGCTAAGCGATCGCTTTGGTGATGGTGCTTCGCGACATCGTAGTCGCTTAGATGATCGCGGACGCAGGCATCGTGCATAGCGCGCTAAGCGATCATGTACTTTAGGCTTCATCGTTTAGTTACGGTACATGATTGTGTTGTAATAGCTAAACAATCGTTTTGGTTTTTCTAGACGATTGTATAGAAAATGCTAAATGATCGTTTAACTCTGGGAGCGCTGGTAAGTGATAGAGCAAAGAGTTTGTTTTATCGTCTAGACGATCGCGGGGTGCTTAGTACACGATGGATGGTTGGAGAAGCGATACTTTGCTGAGCGATTGAAGATCCGGTTCGTCTTTTTGGACCGGAGACTCCTTGTCTTTGTAATAGTTAGCTTTCCTTTTTGTATTTTTAAGGCAATTTTACTCGGTTCATCAACTTTTATAGCTTATACATGTGATGTATGATACTTATATGTCATAGTATTTTTCATATAGTTAAAAACTCACCTTAGGTTGTGCAATTACTCATGCATCATGTATTATAAATGTTATAATTGAGCATGACGAAATTACTTGAAAGCATGCACATGTATCATGAAATATAAGAGTTATATTTTTCATGTAGTGAGCATTATCATGCATCATCCTTTTATTATAAATGTTATAGTCTAAGGGTGAATGGAAGCATGTTTTGCTTGTTTCATTGTGGTTTTGTATAAGTGTTATATAAAAGAAGTAGCAATGAATGGACAATGCATTGAGCATGACACTTAGGCTGTTTATAATCGTTATGAAGGCCTTGCATTTGTTAGCTTAGCATTGTGGTTGTTTCCGTTTATAAGTGTTATAAAGGAAATTAGACCTAAAAATCAATAATTCAGAGTTGCATGCAAACTTAGGGTGAACTTAATTTTTTTTAAAAGGGTTTTAAAATTGGATTGAGATAGACCTAAGTTCAAATAGTTCTAAAGAATTTAGTAACCTAGATTAGTCTTTTAAAACTGGTTTAATAGGATTAAATTGGTTGGAATAAAAGATTAAATTTGTTGTAAACCTATCTATAAAGGACCTTTTTGTCTAAGGTGGGTTCTGGCTAGGCTGGGGTTCTTAAGTTGACGGAAACGTAACACCCTACCTGGGAACCTACCTAGAAAGGTGAATTAGATAGATTTTCAACAAGCATGCGACGATTTGGTCAAAGACTCTGTTAAATAGTTTAATGGATGATGATCAAAAGTTATTAACTATCCAAGGTAAAAGTTACTCTTGAGAAAACCTAAAAGTCACTTAGTTAAAATCCTTAGCCATGTTTTTTCTAAGTAAGCTAAACCCTAGGTTATAAAATACTCAGTGGGAGGAGGAGGCGTATCAGATATGTCTACGATTCCACTCACGTTTCTCCCTGTATATTCACACCGTGAGATTTATACTTAGCCTCGAGATACCCAGGATGCATCCCTCTTAGGATGGTGTTTGCATGAGTCAATATCAAGGTGGACGGAGAGAGTATTTATAGTAAGTGGGTGAACGGTATGTGTCAACACGTCCTATGGTCTCTGTTATTGGTTCACACCGTGAGATCATTTTGTACGCCCTCGTGTCGCCCTAGAAGTGGCCCCCTTAGGATGGGTTTTGTGCAGTTAGTCAATATCAAGGTAAACTCCATAAATGGATAGGGTCGCTTTAGGTTTTGCCCCAATCGGATTTTTTCCCTTCGGATTGGCCTTTTGGGACAGACCTTTCGGGCTTAAAATGGCGAGTCACACTTACGGCAGATTGTTAAGTAAGTTAATGATCTCTTGGCCAAATCAATGATGGCTAATCGTTATAGGAGCAAGAGTTGTTCTGGTATTAATGACTGGTTGAGAAGTTCTCAATTCAGAGGAGGGATAACTGACCTCCCTTCGGCGGCTTTTGTCCTAAACCTTTGAAGCGTCATTGCGAAACTAGATGTCACACAGGGTTCATGTTAGTTTTGCTAAAACCTTATTGGATGTTGTTTTGTTTTATAATGGGTATATGCTTAAAACCTAACATAGGTCAATGTGTTTTTCTTTTCAGCAACTCGTTCCTGTTTCTGTTTAAAGCTTTTAAAAATGACCGATTACTTACAGTGGAAAGAATCGTGTGAAACAAATTTCATGGAAAATGACCTCCATCCCACTACTCTTCAAAAGAGGAGACAATACAGTAAATATGATTTATTGGTCTTGGAGATATGTTTGGTAACGAATGATGATTCTGCCTGGATCCTTGATTCAGGTGCTACCAATCATGTTATTTCCTTTTACCAAGGATTCAATTCCTGGCAAACATTGCCATAGGGAGAGATGACTCTTCGAGTCGGTACTGGTGAGGTTGTTTCAGCTGTTGTTGTAGGCAGGCTAAAGTTATTTATTAACAAGAAACGTTATCTGTTACTGGATAATGTTTTTGTAGTTTCTCATATTAAGAAGCACTTAATCTCGGTTTCTTGTCTCATTGAACAAAGCTATACCATCTTCTTTTATGAGAATAAAGTGTTTATTTTCAAGAATGGAATGGAGATTGGTTATGGTTCAATGGAAATTAACTTATATGTACTAAGGTCGTTAGTCATAAAAGCCTTGTTTAACATTGAAATGTTCAGTACAATAACAACAACTAAAAGACCAAAGGTTTCTCCAAAGAAAAACGCCCATCTTTGACATCTTAGGTTAGGTCACATCAACCTTAATAGGACTGAGAAGTTGGTGAAAATTAGACTTCTAAAGAGTTTAGAAGAAAACTTCTTGCCAGTATGTGAATCATGCCTCGAAGGTAAGATGACCAAACGACCTTTTACTGGAAAAGGTTACAGAGCCAAGGAAGCCTTGGGGCTTGTACATTCAGACCTCTGTGGTCTGATGAATGTTAGAGCTCGAGATGGGTATGAATATTTCATCTCTTTCATAGATGATTATTCAAGGTTTGGGTATCTCTTCCTAATGCAACGTAAGTCTGAAGCCCTTGACAAGTTCAAGAAGTATAAGGCTGAAGTTGAAAACTTGTTAGGTAAGAAGATAAAAACACTACGATCTGATCATGGTGGAGAGTATATAGACCTCCAATTCCAGAACTATATGATAGAACATGGGATTGTGTCCCAACTATCAGCCCCAGGTACACCTCAGCATAATGGTGTATCTGAAAGGAGAAACAGAACCTTGTTGAACATGGTTCGGTCTATAATGAGATATGCTCATCTTCCAGACTCGTTTTGGGGTTATGCAATGCAGACTGCATGTTATATCTTGAACAACGTTCCCTCGAAAAGTGTTTAAATACCTTTTGAGTTATGGAGAGGCCGTAAAGGTAGTTTACGCCACTTCAGGATTTGGGGTTATCCGGAATATGTGCCAGTGACTAACCCAAAGAAGTTAGAACCACATTCAAGGTTTACCTTTTTGTAGGCTACCCCAAGGAAACGAGAGGAGGATACTTCTATGATCCAAGTGAGAACAAAGTGTTTGTTTCCACTAATGCCATCTTCTTGGAAGAAGATCACATGAGGGATCATAAGCCATGAAGTAAGCTCGTTTTACGTGAGATCTCAAGTGAGATTGAGACTGCTGAGGGTTCAACAAGAGTTGTTGAACAGGCCAATAGATCAACAAGAGTTGTTGCAGTCGGAACGTCTAGTTAACCAGCTCAAAAGTTGAGACTGCCTTGATGTAGTGGGAGGGTTATGAACCCACCGGATCGCTACATGGGTTTAACTAAAGCCCAAAACGTCATTATGAATGATGGGGTCGAGGATTCATTGTCTTTTAAGAAAGCAATGGAGGATGTTGACAAAGATGAATAGGTCAAGACGATCCTCAAGTATCTTCGGAGAACGAGGGTCTACATATTTATGTATGGAGCTAAGGATCTGATCCTTACGGAATACAACGTTGTTGATCCCTTTACAAAAGCCCTCACGGCTAACGTGTTTGAGGGTCACCTAGATATTCTGGATCTGCGGGACATGCGACATCTTGTCTAGGGCAAGTGGGAAATGATACTGGGGTATACCTTAGTTTATTATATATTATATAGTTTATTATATATTATACAATTTTATATTGTATTGTACATTAGTCTCCCGAGTCATTAGGATAAGTGGGAAATTGTTGGGATTGGTGTCTTAATTCTCCCGGAGTCTCGTTGTTTTGTTAAGAAACACATTGTTCAGTGAATAAAATAAATATTATTTAATTCTGGCATTTACTCATATCCAATAAACAAAGCTCCTTGGTTATCTTATGTAAACTTAAGCATGTATATGTGATATACAAGTGGATCATGACTTAAGTGATAACCTAAATCGGTCTGTAGTATAAGGATTAAGGTGGAATATCTAATCCTGGTGACACTATGGATACGGCCCGCTTCGTAGAGGTTTGCAAGTATTGTAAACTACAGATGGTAGATCCTAACCATTCATGTGAAGACGTGGAGCGAGGGTGTCCTATACAAAGAGTTTGTATAAGACCTGGACCACAAGATGATTAGACTCTGTATATAACGTCGTTGATACTAGAGACTTACATCTCACCTAAATGACCACAGGTGACACGACCTCAATACTGAGTGTTTTGGGAACTCCTGCCTTTGAGGGCGGTTCTTTGATTAGTATGGGTAAGAGTGGCCAGATTTCCAAATCAACATGTCTATCTTTTTGGGTACTTGTCTGATCTGGGAGCTGGGAACTCAATCCACAAGATGGAATTCACTCATTTCCTGAAGTAGGGATAAGTAGAGAGATTGCTCCCTTAAAGGTTGATTTCGGGGCTTGAACATAGTGGCCACAACTTCTCTTTGGAAAAGAAGACTCAGTCATAGTAGGACTATGACTTATGTTCATTAGAGGGATCAGTGGTACTTAAGAAGACAGATGTAACTGTAGGGGCATAACGGTTATTGGCCCAGCTGTACTTACAAGCGATCTGTGAAGGGTTATCGCACTGCTAATTGGTTAAGATGGACACATAATATATCTGTAGTAAGGAGAGTTCAGCTGTCGGTTTTTAGTGGAGTGTCTGGCAGTTAACGGATGGTGGATCCCGTGACTAAAGAGTTTAGTCAGTTATTCACGTACCGTTGGAGCTTCAGAGCTACAGGTCCATGAGGTCCCCTTGGTAGCTTGGATTCTATTAAGGATCCGTTCTTGGTGTTGATTTGAAATGTTAAAATTGACAAGAGGTATTTTGATTATATTTGATATAATTGGTATGATGTATAAGATACATATAGTGGAGGATTGATGTAAATGAGATTTACATTAAGTACCATGGAATAGAAAAAGAAATATGGTTTATATGTTTCGTGAGATGAAATATTAAAACTATAGGTTATAAATATAGTATGATAAGTTGGTTATCATTTATGTTTTTAATAATATTAATTATTAGATAATTAATTCTTTTTCTTTTAAATAACCAAAGTAGTGAGTGGTTATTGGATCATGGTAACCGTGAGTTTAAAAGGAAAGTGGTTTCCTATTTTGAAAAAAGGTTTTTACAAAAGATAGAAAAGGTTTTTGAGTTTTCTCTCGTGAAAAAGAAACTCACGAAGTCGTCAAGTAAATTCAGATTTACTAAACGACGGCTAGGCGAGCTAAACGATCGTACAGGTGCGAGCTAAATGATCGTGCAATATTTACTAAACGATCGCATAGCTTTGCTAGACGATCGATGGCCCAAGGTAAACGATCCTGTAGTGTCTGTAGGCGACAGAGCGAGCTAAACGATCGCATAGCTTTTACTAGACGATCGCATAGCTTTATCTAAACGATTAGGCATCGACCTATAAGATAGGTCTCCATCAACTCCCACTTGCCCAGTCATGTACGTGATCGTTGTTTCCTCCGTTCATCTTCCTCATACCAAGTCCGAACAAAGCCCACCCTCTAGATTCTCACACTGAGAATACCAAGGTTGCCTTGTTGGTGGTGTCAGACTCAACTTGACACCGTCGAGGTTTTTTGGAGGTCGTTCGTGATGTTGTGGAGGCCGTTCGTGCTGTGGAGGAGTTCGTGACTGAGGAAATCATTGAGGACGAGTGTGAAGTGTTCGTGCGGTGTTCGTACGGCATTGCGGTTGTGTAGATTGGGCATTTGTGGTTTCTATTGTTCGAGCGATCAGAGTGTGCAACGGAGCGTGGAGACGTTGCTACCTATGTGCGTAAAGTTTACCCTTTATACATTTGTATTGTTCATGCTGTAATTTCTAGATTTATTTTTATAACCGTTTGTTTTGAAGTCGACTATAAATTTTTGTTAATTCATGATTGTAATTTGGAATAGTCTTGTTCCGTTGCTCATGGAAATCACACTTCTGATTTCCTTCAGCTTGATCGTTTAGGTGAAGTATACGATCGTGTAGTAAAAGTAAGCAATCGTCTAAACGATCGTGTAGGAAAAGGTAAACGATCGTGTAGGAAAAGGGTGAGCGATCGTCCAAACGATAGCGTAGGAAAAACTAAGCAATTGTCTATACGATCATTTAGTAAATATCAGGAGCTAAACGATCGCTTAGGAAAAAGGTAAACCATCGTTTAGATATAGCGCGTGAGGGTGTAATCGGTATGCGATCGCTTAGCAATATTGTATATGCAAGCGATCGTGCAGTCACTATCGTATAGGCACTAATTTTCTAAACGATGACTCTATCTTTTCACAATATCCACGCACCCCGAGATCAACACACTGTCTGTTATTTATAATGCACTCATCCGTTATTTAGAACAAAGAGGCGCCTTCCCATTTTCTTTATAACCATCCAATGAATGTGATCTTATATTAATTATATCCAATTTTCTTCAAATATTAATTATAATATTTTTCCTCTACTAGATATAAATCTTATTTATATCCAATTTTCTCCAAATTAATATATCTCATACATAAAGTTAACAATATCATATTTAATTAACTCGTTCAATTATATCATATATAATCGAACTCCCTCTTGTCAATTTGAACCTTTCAAATTGACCCAAAAACTAACTCTCAACTTGTATCCAAGCTACCAAGGGGACCTTATGGACCTATGGCTTGAAGCTCCAACGGTACGTGAATAGCTTACTAAACTCTTTAGTCATGATATCCACCATCTATTAACTGCCAGGCATTCTACTAAAGACCGACAATTGAACTTTTCTTGCCATAAATATATTTCTATGTTCATTGGATATAACCAATTATCAGTACGATGACCTTTCACAGATGCTCGTAATTACTGTAGACCAATTTACCGTTTTGCCCTTGTAATTAAATTTTCCTCTTAAAAACCACCGATCCCTCTAATGAATAATACAACATAGTCCTACTAAGTGTGAACACCTCTCGAGCCATGAGAAGGTGCATGGCACCACATCGTTCAAGCCCTGGAATCAGCCCTTAAGGGAGCTATCTATCTACATACCCCTACCTCAGGGAAGGAGTGAATTCCATCGTGTAGCTGAGTTCCCAGCTCCCAAATCAAACGAATCCTCAACATGGTAGGTTTAAGTCGGCGTTCTGGCCACTCGCACCCATGCAAATCAAATGACCGCCCTCAATGACAGGAGTTCCCATCTCACTCAGGATTGAGGTCATGTTACTCATGGTCATCCTAGTGAAGTGAAGTCTTAGTCATGAACGGTTGTCTCTTATACACATCTAGATGTGTATAAGAGACAGGCTCCCACCCATGCAAATCAAATGACCGCCCTCAATGACAGGAGTTCCCATCTCACTCAGGATTGAGGTCATGTTACTCATGGTCATCCTAGTGAAGTGAAGTCTTAGTCATGAACGGTGTTATATGACAAGACATTAACACTTCGAGGTCAGGTCTTATACAAACTCTTTGTATAGGATGCCCCCACTCGCATGTCCCTGTCTCTTATACACATCTAGATGTGTATAAGAGACAGATTTTGGTTATCACTCAAGACATGATCCACTTGTATGTCACCACATACATGCTTAAGTTACATATAGATAACCAGGGATATTAAGTTTATTAGTTTATGGTAAAATGAAAAACATCTAAATGTGCAAAGTCAAGTAGTGAAGTAAATATCATTTTTATTATACATTACAAGTGTTCGTACAAAGTTGTTTACAAAGTACCAGACACGAGACTTTAGGCCACAAACCCCAACAGTCTCCCAGTCCTAAAGTGAAGTGGGGAGTACAAGTAGACAAGCACAAAACAATTAACTAAGGCATAAAAACCCAATGCAACAAAATCTCCCACTTGCCTTAGTTCAACCGCAGGCGGTCCCGTAGACCCATGCTCTGAAGGTGACCCTCAAACACTATAGCCGTGAGAGCCTTCGTAAATGAATCAGAAACGATTTTCTCCGAGGCGATCTCCGTGACGATCACATCACCTCGATGCACTATCATGTGGATCGACTTTAACATGGCAACAGGTGATAAAGTCTCCTCATAGTTGACTTCTTCCACCTGGGTATAACCCTTTGCCACAAGCCGAGTCTTGAAGGTTTGCTCTTTCCCATCAGCACCCTGTTTGTGCTTGTAGATCCATTTACAACCTATAGGTCTTACCCCATAAGGCTAATCTACAAGATCCCATACCGAGTTAAAGTACATCGACTTCATCTCGAGATTCATGGCTTTGACCCATTCATCCCGATCAACATCCTCCATTGCCTTTTTATAGGATAATGGATCCTCAACATCGTCATCTCACACCATAGCTGGGATTTTCGTGAAACCTAGATAGTGATCAGGCGGGTTTGTAACCCTCCCACTATGTTGAGGTTCCCTAAACTCTTGAGGTGGAACCGACCTACTAGATGAACTATCATCAACAATTCTTGTTGATGAAGCAGATCCTTCAACAACTCTTGTTGAAGTTTCAGTAGTTTCTTTGGAAAGCTCACTTAACACGACTTTACTACGTGGACTGTGCTCCCTAATATGATTCTCCTCTAAGAAAGTAGCGTTTGTGGAAACAAACACCTTGTTTTCGGATGGATCATAAAAGTAACCTCCTCGTGTACCTTTGGGGTAGCCTACAAAGAGGCACAACCTCGATCTTGATTCCAACTTCTTGGGATTTGACTTATGCACATGTGCTGCGCAACCCCATATGCGGAAGCGACATAAACAAGCTTTACGCCCGTTCCACAACTCCAGAGGTGTTCTTGCAACATTCTGAGAAGGAACACAGTTGAGAACGTATACCGCAATCTCCACTGCGAAACCCCAAAGCGAGTCCGGTCAGGAAGCATAACTCATCATTGAACAAACCATGTCCAACAAGGTTCTAGAGAAATTTGTTGGCATTTAGATTGAGTTACGGCAGATTTAAACATCTCTATGTTATGGAGGGAACTTACTGATGACATGTAGAAATGCATGTCATCTTAGGCTTTTTACTTAGAATTATGAAGGTTGTTAGGCAGAATATGTATCAATCATGATAGGAATTCACAAGAATATGAGCTTGCATCGATCAGCATGTCGAATCTAAGCTAACCCATTATTTTGCGTTAATTATGCGTTTAATGTTCTATTTGTATAGCCAATGCAGGAAATGAATGCAAACGTGGAAACCGGACCATCGCATAGACGACCGTATATGGAGAAACACTCCATCGCAAGGCAAACGCATCGATCAACACATGGATGTTGCGGTAATTAGTCGTATGCGTCCATCGCATGAGAGTTGCGCTCAACAAGCGATTGCGATCAACATGTAGAGTTATGGTGTTAAGCGAATGCGACCATTAAGTGATTGCGGCTACGTGACAATGCATTCTAATGGGATCAACGTAAGGTAGGTGGAATGAACGCATCAATGCATCTACCTCAAGAAAATTCAAAGCTGATGTTGACATTTCACTTACCATGCCGTTAGTGGCAGAGGTTCAGAAAAGGACTAATGCGCCGAACGTCAGACTCATAACAGTCCAATTAATGTTGCCAGCGACCCAAGCTCTGTAAGTAGAGTTCGAAGAGCTGAAATTCGATCATCCAGAGATTATCCTTCAACCGGGGATTTTCCCCGCGATCAAGACAAACGCGTGAGAAGATGGCTAAGAGTACTTTACCTCCTTCATCCATTCCGAGTGACGACCGGAGCTTTCGACCGAAGTTAGATCTCGAGAGAGTCAACTCTTCTGCCCATCCATGGCACCACCGACAGCCTTGACGCGCATCCACTGGAAACAAAGTTTTGCTTCCATCCGGTCATTTCTTTTTCCTTTCTTTTCTATATTGTATTGTATGACATTTTGACTTAAGAAATTAATACAATCTATTTTCAATGCATTTCTCTATTCCTTCGACTCCATCTTCATCTTCTTGTTTAGCATATTTACTTTCATTGCAACACTTAATAGGAGTGCTTGGGTATTGCATACTTAGTCATGTGGATTAGGGATATGAAGTATATAGCAACCAATCGAGACGTGTGCGTTGTGCGAGTATGTGAGTAATCTTATTTGCTTAGTGTGAAGCTACTGCAACGCCTGTCTATAGGCTAACACATTGCTTGTCTATGAGTGAAGTCAGCAACAATCAACTGCCCAGGAAGGTAAGTGATTGGACGCATTAAGCAAGGTATGCGTTGTTCACTAGGGATAGTAACAATCTTGCGTCAACCAAGTTCATACGTTTGTCTTGTCTTATGTTGTGCCCAACACCCCTTTAGAGCTACTCGAGAAAGAGTCTAAAGAAAGAACCTAATGACTTGAGAGAGCTAGGTTAGAATCTAGACTCGAGAGAGTGAGATTAGATCGGCATAAGCAAGAGATAGGGACTTAGAGATATGTGGTCGCCTTGTTTGTGTATCATTGCATAGACAAGAATTAGAGGCTTATGTATAGGCCCTATGACACCTCTGCACATACATCGCATGCATTCTAGCATTAGAAGCCGTAGCATTCGCACCGAGAGGTTGTTTACTATTGTATGAGTGTTGCATGATCGCATTAGTTTGCATTGACTAGGGTTACCCTTGCGATCACTCTTAAGTTTTGCAATGAAAATATCTCAGCATTTTATCTATTTTCCCACACATTTATTTCATGTCAAGGTTTGCCGCATCTCTACCTTTCATGCATATTCTCATTGCGTTGTCTGATAGATAGGAGTAGAAGTAGGATTAACTTAACAATTTCCCCTCCATTCTTTTATTCAACCGTCGCATGCACAATCACCGCAAACATATAGTTACAAGTCCCTGTGTTCGACCTCGGATTACCCGAGAAACTTGCGTTCATGTTATACTTGGTGTGAACACAAGAAAACTTGTGGCAGGACGCATGGTCATCGCATACATTTGTTAAGCATTTTTCATTCCAACACATGACCATCGACGCATGACTATCAACGCATATCTTAGGAACATGCATCGCATAACGCATCCAAGGGAAGTTGGTTGTCGAGTAAAATTGACTTCTAATTTCTCATCATCACTTACAGCTAAAGGTTTTAGCACATACAAGTTATTTTCCAGTTTAGCTGTACAAATTTCAACACCATCCTTACGAATAAACGCTTTATTCATTTTAAAAGAAATAGTGTAATTGTATTGTAACATACACTTTACAGAAATAAAGTTCCTTTATAGTTCAGGAACTACAAAGATATCTTTTAATATAAAAAACCTATTCTGTATGGATGTCTCCCACTGCCACAACTGAGATGACGTGCCCGGTACCTACTCCAACATCATCTCACCAGCCTCTAACTGTCGGCAGGATCTAATCCCCTTTTTCTACCTTGGCCTTAGCCTTGGCAGCCTTCTTTTCCTCCAAATAACGAGGACAATTCTTTTTCCAGTGTCCGTCTTGGTTACAGTGGAAACATTTTCCTTTTCCAACCGACGGTGGACGCTTCTTCTGGGCGACAGATGGCAGGTTAGCAGGCGCATTCCCTTTCCCTTTACCACCCTTCTTCTTCTTCCCCTTTTCAGAGTTAGAAATTGAAGGTGCAGACTTTGATCCTGAGGTCAAACCTTGATAGAAATTTTAGAGGACGAGAAACCATTTGCCTCACCTCCCTTTTTCTCTTTACTTTTCAGCAAGGATTGGTAAGTATGTAACTTTTTGAAGAGAGTGGTAAGAGAGTAGTCCACTTTGTTAACAATCGTATTGCTAACAAAGTGGAGGAAGCTCTCCGGCAATGAATGCAGGATAACGCTAACCCGAATGCCCTCATCAATTTTAGACACATTCATCTCTTCCACGTTAAAGTGGACCATCATTTTCAGCACGTGTTCATAAACAGAGGTGCCTTCCTCTATTTTGGAGCTAAAGATGCATTTTAAAGCCTCATGCTTGAGCTGTTGATAATGGGCTGAAATGCACGTTATTACAGTGCAAAGTTATAAAACAATGCAGGGTTGAGATGATAAAAATATACAATATTGCGTCCAAAAGCATTAAGTTCACAACATTGCGATCACATGCATCCATCGCATGAAAACAATTAACTCATGTATTTTTTGTGCAGAAAATGCATTGACGCAAGGCGGAAAATACGAACCAAAGAAATCAACGACCGAGCGCATTAAGAGATTGCGTTAATGCAAGGCTATGCGATCATTTGCACTCACGAATATCTACTTAATGGGACAGAAAGCTGATGACGGTCGATTCTGAATTAAGTTGACAAGCCGTTAATGACCTACTATAGCAAGTACACTCAACTTTTCAGTGGCAAATATTCGGCGCATCAGACAGAGAATTAATGCCATCCCATCAGTGCAATCATAAGAGAGAAAAAGCCTTTCACCCCGAAGCTCTATAAATACTGAAGGCCACCTTCAGTAAAAGAGTTCAACAGTTCAACCAGTTTTTAGATTTCGTTCAATTAGATAATTTTCCCTTTAGATAGAAGTAGCCTTGTCCATAGTTTTCTTTTACTTAGAAGGCAAAGCGAGAGAAGGGAAGAGACGCTGGAACATTTCCCTAGTCAGCTTGAGAGAGAACCCAGGAGGCGTGAAAAAACAGAGAGAGGGTTGATTCTTGCGAGAGCAAAATTATCTTTTGAGTAGAGTAGAGAAGAATAGTGTAAAAACCTTGGGAAGCAAGAAATTGCTACCAGACTTTTTATTCTTATTCTGTATTATCATTCTGTATTTTGATTATATATCTATAAAATGGAACTTGCTTATCTACATCTGTTCACTCTCTTTAAAGCGTACATGAGTAGCTAAATCTATCGAATGGGTTGAGAAGAACTTAGCTAACGTGACCTAGGATTTTTATTACATGCGATCATCTTGTCTTATGTTGTGCCCAACACCCTTTAGAGCTACTCGAGAGAGAGTCTAAAGAAAGAACCTAAGACTTGAGAGAGCTAGGTTAGAATCTAGACTCAAGAGAGCAAGATTAGATCTGCATAAGCAAGAGATAGAGATTTAGAGATAAGCTCTGTTTGTCAACATACATTGCATGCACCCTAGAGATAGGTTGTCGTCGCCTTGTATGTATGTGTGTCCATTGTCATTGCATAGACAAGAATAGAGGCTTATGTGTAGGTTCTATAGACATCATCGCATATATTGCATGTGTTTAAAACTAGAAGCCGTAGCATTTGCGTTGAGAGATGATTTGCTATTGTATGTGTGTAGCATGATCGCATAACATGAACGAAATCCTAGGAAGTGTTAGTTGAACCCCTTCTCAACCCGTTCTCCTGCATATTGATCGCATCTTCCGTATTATTAACTCTTTTCTTAACTCTGCCACATACATTTCATACTGTCAACAACAACAACTAACTATTTGATTTATTGTTACCGCAAAGTGATATAAAAATTACCACCGCATATTGTTTTCCTTAGTCCCTGGGTTCGACCCTGGGCTTACCAGGAAACTCAGTAGGATTTATACTTGGGTTCTACTGAGAAAACTTATTTGCATAATGCATTTTCCATCACCGAAACCCCTATCATTATTTCATCGCATAAAATAATGCATCAAGTTTTTGGCGCCGTTTTCGGGGACTTCGGTAATACAGTGTGCTAACAGTAATTTTCTGATTTTTGTTTGTAGCTTTCAATCTCTGGCGAATTACGACCCAGAGATTGAAAGAACATTCCGACGAAGACTGAGAGATAGCCGCCAATAACAACAACAAGAGAAAGATAACATGACGGAACAACAGGAAATGGAGCACCAAATGAAAATAATGTCATGGCGAATCCCATCCTATTGGTGAACGATCGCAATAGACCCATTCGAGACTATGCGTCGCCCAACCTTTACGATTTCTCCCCAGGAATCATGAGGCCTGCTCTTGATCTGTCTCTTATACACATCTAGATGTGTATAAGAGATCTCCCCAGGAATCATGAGGCCTGCTCTTGATGGATCGAGATTCAAAATGAAACTGGTGATGTTGCAGATGATCCAGACTACTAGACAGTTTGGTGGGAGGCGTGGCGAGGACCCGCATGCCCACCTCCGAAGCTTTATAGAGATCTGCAACACTTTTGTGTTCCCTAATATCTCCACCGAGGAAGTTCGACTAACTTTGTTCCCATTTTCCTTACGCGATCAAGCAAGAAAATGGGCTTATTCTCTCGAACCAGTGGAGATTACCTCATGGGAGCAAGTAGTAGAGAAGTTTATGAAGAAATACTTCCCTCCCACGGAGAATGCAAGAAGGAGGAAGTTAATTACGAATTTTGAACAGAATATTGACGAATCGCTCAGCGATGCTTGGGCGAGGTTTAAAAGGCTAGTAAGAGATTCCCCGCATAACGGCTTACCAGACTACTTACAGATGGAGATTTTCTACCAAGGATTAACCCCTGCATCGCAGACGGCTGCCAATATGGCAGTAGCTGGAGGTCTGTTAGACAAAACTTATGAGGAGGCCAAAAATATCCTTAATCGCATTTCTAAAAATCACGAAGACTAGAGAGAAAGCGATCAAAGATTAAGAATTAAAGACAGTGACACGAACAATGGGGCCATCACATCCCTTCAAAACCAAATGACTGCAATGATGATTTTAATACAAGGCATTGCAATTAATAGCATGAGAGCGAAGAAAGGGCAGGTCAACGCAATTGCTCAAACGACCACAAGTTGTGTCATCTGTGGAGAAGCACATCCGATGGAAGAATGCCTAGGAAATCCGCAGTCAGTATGCTTCATAAAGAACAACCCTTATACCAATACGTACAACCCCGGGTGGAGAAACCACCCCAATTTCACGTCAAAAAATCAACAACAAAACTTTCAACTAGTGGCGCAAAAGGAAGGGCCACTAGGGTTTTTCCCGCGAACAAACGGTCCAGCACATAACCAAGCCAGCAGTTCACAGACACCACAATCTTCATCCTTAGAGAGCTTGTTGAAGCAATATATTGAGAAGAACAAATCAGTGCTTCATAATCAAGCAACGTCCATCAGAAATCTGGAAATTCAGCTAGGACAGATTGTGGGCAAACTCAAAAATAGACAGCAAGGAGCGTTGCTGAGCTCAACTAAGCTCCCGCGCAACTCTAGAGGTATGGGAAAGGAACAATGCTTTACAGTCTCCTTGCTAAGCGAAAAAATGTTCGCGGAAGTAAGGGAGGAACCCATCACGACCAACTTGAATGCGGTAACAACCAAGGACCTTCTGACTTATAATTCAGAAGAGCCCGAGAAGATGAACCCAGAAGTTGCGTCAACCCTTAAGCCTCTAAAACATGAGATAGAAGAAGCCCAACTACCACCATTCCTACAAAGACTGAAAAAGAAACATAATGATGAAGAAAAGATCGCAACAGTGGCAGTAACGCAAAATGCTATGATCCCACAAAAATGTGCAACCCAGGAATCGTCACAATACCATGCTCAATTAGAGGGGTCTACAGTGGCCAGCGAGTACAAACGTAATGCCGCTATCAATCTTCAACCGATTGAATATGGGTAAACTCACGCCCACGATGGAGACTCTCCTACTCGCGGACAGGTCCCGAATACATCCTGAAGGAGAGTTGAAAGATGTCGTAATCTGAATTTACAAATTCATCTTGCCGACAGACTTCATCATTTTGGACTATAAAGCGGATGAAGATGCGCCCATCATATTGGGACAACCATGCCTCTCGACCGGTCGCACTCAAATTGATGTGCGCAAAGGGAAAATTGTAATGAATGTCAACAAGGAAAAGCTACGGATTAAGGCAGTCAAAATCTTAGAGGACCGAGAAAAAAAGAAAAAGTCATCGTGGACGTAAAAAGTCTAGCCTAAAATAAGCAGTCCCTATATTACTATGCGACTCAAACTCATTAGGGATGCATTCTTTTGGAAATATCCTTTTTATACTAATGCTTCATAAACTTTCATTACCTGTCTTTTAACTGTTATCATATATTTGTCTTTATATTAAAAAAATAAAAAAAAAGGAGGAATGCGATCGTGTTGAATGATCATGGTAAACGATTTTGTTAACTTTGTTTTATTATTATTTGACCCTCTCAATGTTTTTTTTTTTTTTTGCAATGATCGAGGTGAATGATTGCGGAGGCGCTACTCGAAGATGCAACTACTTATTTCTTCACCGCAATCAAAAGAAAGCAGATCACCGCAAAGCAGGATGCATATACAAATAATGCGGACGATAGAGCAAATTTGGGGGTTGTATCTTTCCTTGACTTTATTCCAAATTTTTCACTATCGCATCGCATTCTAATTTTGAAAATTTTATCCCCGCATCCTCTTTGGTTGGCACAATCATTTAACATTGATTAATTTAGTAAGACACCGCATTATTTCCCTTTGCCAATTATGATTTCAATGTTGAAACGCATGCCTATATTTTTTTTCATATATGCTAAAGTCAACTTAATTTTAGGATAGTCATCTCATGATATATTTCTAGAAGTTAGTGGTTTGTTAGTTTTCTTTCAAACCCATATACCACTTCAAACGGTCTTTGTTTGGTTGACTTTTCTAGAAGGAGTCGAGTACCTTCCAGTAACGGCGAACATGACCCTTTATGAAACTTCTTAAGAGCATCACATGACTTTTTTCAACCCTTTAGCAATGAGGACATTTTAAATTTGGGGGTGCGATATTCATTTTTCGACCTTGCTATTTTTAATTTAAAGAAAATCATAGCATGCGATATGAAACTTCGTAGTTGGATGTTCGCATGACAACCATGGGAGCAAGCCAAAACGAAGGTAGGAATCGTGATCAACGCATAAATAAAATGATCGCAACTTCGTTGCCAAATGGGCATGAGTTTAGACTGAGAAAGAGCGCCTTTCTCGTAGTTAGATGTCCGCATGACACATGTAGGGGCAAGCCAAAACGAAGGCTAGGCACTTGGATCAGTGCAAGATCATAAAAAAAATGTCTAAAATATGCTAGGATAAAAATCATTTGAAAATACCCCAGTAAAAAAGTTTTTTTATGAAATAAATCATGCGATGTCTGGGAATCTAGTAAAGTATTTTTGAAGGTTAAACTTGTGGTCCCTAAATTTTAGAAATATTTTAAAAAGAGACCTGGATAAGAATTAAGGAAATTTTGGTGTATAGGATCTGAATAAGGCATCCTTGAGAAATCTAGGAAAGAGAAGACGGTCGACTTTCTAAAGGAAATCTTTAGCTTATGCTTGAGGATAAGCATTGTTTAAATTTGAGGGTGTGATAACGGGCAGAAATGCACATTATTACAACGCAAAGTTATAAAACAATGTAGGGTTGCGATGATAAAAATATACAATATTGCATCCAAAAGCATTAAGTTCACAATATTGCGATCGCATGCGTCCATCGCATGAAAACAGTTAACTCATGTATTTTTGTGCAGAAAATGCGTTGATGCAAGGCGAAAAATGTGATCCACAGAAATCAACGGCCGAGCGCATTAAGAGATTGCGTTAATGCAAGGCTATGCGATCATTTGCACTCACGAATATCTGCTCAAGAAGGTTGCCGCATAGAGCCGGCGCATCATGGTGGACGCATCTGGGTGAAAAGCATAATAAATCACGATGGGAGAAAAAGCTGATGACGGTCGATTCCGATTTAAGTTGACAAGTCGTTAATGACCTACTATAGCAAGTACACTCAACTTTTTGGTGACAAATATTCGGCGCATCAGACAGAGAACTAATGCCATCCCATCAGTGCAATCATAAGAGAGAAGAAGCCTTTCACCCCGAAGCTTTATAAATACCGAAGACCACCTTCAGTAAAGGAGTTCAACAATTCAACCAGTTTTTAGAGTTCGTTCAGTTAGATAATTTTCGCTTTAGATAGAAGTAGCCTTGTACATAGTTTTCTTTTACTTAGAAGGAGAAGCGAGAGAAGGGAAGAGAGGCTGGAAGATCGCTTTGGTCAGCTCGAGAGAGAACCTAGAAGGCGTGGAAAAACAGAGAGAGGGTTGATTCTTGCGAGAGCAAGATTATCTTTTGAGCAGAGTAGAGAAGAATAATGTAAAAGCCTTGGGAAGTAAGAAATTGCTACCAGGCTCTTTATTCTTATTCCGCATTATCATTCTGTATTTCGATTATATATCTATAAAATGGAACTTGCTTATCTACATCTGTTCACTCTCTTTAAAGCACGCATGAGTAGCTAAATCTATCGAATGGGTTGAGAAGAACTTAGCTAACATGACCTAGGATCTTCATTGCATGCGATCATCTTGTCTTATGCTGCGCCCAACACCCTTTAGAGCTACGAGAGAGAGAATCTAAAGAAGAACCTAAGACTTGAAAGAGCTAGGTTAGAATCTAGACTCGAGAGAGCATGATTAGATCTACATAAGCAAGAGATAGTGACTTAGAGATAAGCTCTGTTTGTCAACATGCATCGCATGCACCCTAGAGATAGGTTATGGTATTATGAGGTCACCTTGTATGTGTGTGTGTCCATTGTCATCGCATAGACAAGAATAGATGCTCATGTGTAGGTCCTATAGACACCATCGCATATATCTCATGCGTTCTAAAACTAGAAGCCGTAGCATTTGCGTTGAGAGATGATTTGTTATTGTATGTGTACAGCATGATCGCATAACATGAACGCAATCCTAGGAAGTGTTAGCTGAACTCCTTCTCCACCCGTTCTCCCGCATATTCATCACATCTTCCATATTATTAACTCTTTTCTTAACTCCGCTGCATACGTTTCATACTGTAAACAACAACCAACCAACTATTTGATTTATTGTTACCGCAAAGTGATTTAAAAATTACCACCGCATATTGTTTTCCTTAGTCCCTGAGTTCGACCCTGGGCTTACCAGGAAACTCAGTAGGATTTATACTTGGGTCCTACTGAGAAAACTTGTTTGCACAACGCATTTTCCAACATCGTAACTCCTACCATTATTTCATCGCATAAAATAACACATCAGTTGTTCAGATGGTTGTCCAAACATTCCTCACAGGGACTCCATGGTCTCACCAGCTAAGACCATGGACTCGTGTTTCTTGGCCAACACATCACTAAAATTAGCCAGAATATAGGCTCGGGCCTTCTCGTTTACCCGTGTCCAATGCTCATTCGCGGCCTGAACATTTCGAGTAGCGTCCTGAGGTGGAATAGGAGGACATTCCTTAGTAAGGACAAACTTGAGGTCCTCGATGATGAGTATCGTCTGAGCATATGATTCCAACTTGAATAGTCTAGGCCATTCAGTTTTTCGGCGCTTAGTAAATTGATAGTGGTTGATGCCATTAAAAACATTGTTGGAAAAAAAAACGAATAACCTTTTATAATGCTTTTCAAAAACCACATTTTAATTAACCAATTAATTTTTAGCAAAACAGATTCCAAGTACCTTAAGTGAAAAGACTTCTATTTTTCAATGATGCTCCAGTGAGACAGGGCAAATGTCACCGATGGGGTGATCGGATGGCCCTTCACTGGGATGAGACATTCTCAACCGTTAGGCAGAACCAACTCTTGGAACTAAACCTAATAGCCACCATTTGTTTGGTCCATAATAGTTAACCCTTAACAATCTTACATAAGTGTAACTCCTCGTTTTTGACCCTAGAGTCCCGCCCTAATGTGCTCACTATAGGGAAAAGACATATTAGGACAAGAGACTAAGTAACCCTATCCTCTTACAGGAGATCAAATAAAGAAACCGTGCAAAACAGCCATCCTATAGGGGGACACACCCAGGGTGCCACGAGGCGATGTGCAGAAATTTTATTAAATCCAACGAGGGAGACCGAGGGATATACTGTTGCACTTCCTACTCCCACTTACTATGAACACTCTCTCCATCCACCTTGATATTGACCTACCCAAACACCATCCGTTGGGGGGACACGCCAAAGGTGCCTCGAGGCCAAGGGTAGATCTCACGGTATGGACTATGAGGGAGAAACACGAGAGATGAAAATGAGGCATCAAATGCCCTAAGAACCTCTCATTGAATGTTCTTAGGGCATTAACTTAGACAATCCGACTACTGATTACGATCTAAGTCATTTATAAAGTTTGTCCAAAAACAACTTTTGTCTTTGAAATTAAAAAACAAATCCAAGTAGTCACATTAAACTCTTTAATGGACTGGCCTTAGTTTACATGCATGCATCAAATCTATCTAAATTACCTTTCCAGGTAGGTTCCCAGGTAGGGGTGTGTTCCATTGCGTCATCTTAAATACCCCAGCCTAGATAGAACCCACCTTTGACAAAAGGTCTACTATAGATAGACTTGCTACATATTAATCTTTTATTAATTATTTTAGTTCTAATTTCATTTTATAACCATTTATAAAATAAACAACTAAAACACTCATACCACATAATGAAGTATTTATAACGCTTATAAATATAACATTTAAAAAAAAAATAAAGCATAAATAAATATAACCCTTATATTATATGATGCATGAGCATGCATTTATGTAAATTAAAACATGTTTCTCTAAATTATAACACTTATAATAAAGAGAATATGCATAACCTAAGGTGGGATTTATCTATATGTGCATACCATATGACATATTAAAAACACACATCGCATGTAATAAATAAAGGATTAATGAACTGGGATGAGCCTTTACAAAACCGAAATGAAATAACCCTATCTATTACATTTTTCATCGAGCAAACCGGTTCACAAGAGAACCGGGTCTTGAACCACCAGAAGGACTCCATCGTGTAGTAAATATCGTAGGTAGACGATCGTCCAGCGCGAACTAGACGATAGGGAAAAAATTAAACGATCGTGTAGACGACAAAGAGGCAACGAAACCTGACCATCTATGCAATCGCTCAACGCGGTGATAGGTAAATGATTTACCTTGCATTACTAAGTGATCGTTTAGTCAGTTACTAAGTGACGAAGCTTGCTGACCAAAACGATCGTCTATGCGATGACTTTTAACGTGGCGACAGGTAAAATGATTTACCTTGCATTACTAAGCGATCGTTTAGTCAGTTACTAAGCTATGAAGCTTGCTGACAAAACGATCGTCTATGTGATCACTTAACACGGCGTCAGGTAAACGATTTACCTTGCGTTACTAAGCGATCGTTTCGTCAGTTACTAAGCGATGAAGCTTACTGACCAAAATGATCGACTATGCGATCACTTAACGCGGCGTCAGGTAAACGATTTACCTTGCGTTACTAAGCGATCATTTAGTCAGTTACTAAGTGATGAAGCTTGCTGACCAAAACGACCGTCTATACGATCACTTAATGCGACGACAGGTAAACGATTTACCTTGCTAAGTGATCTTTAGTCAGTTACTAAGTGATGAAGCTTACTGACCAAAACAATTGACTATGCGATCACTTAACGTTGGCGTCAGTTAAACGATTTACCTTGCATTACTAAGCGATCGTTTAGTCAGTTACTAAGCGATAAAGCTTGTTGTCCTAAACGATCGTCTAGTGCATGTGCGCGTTAAACAATACGTGAGCATTACATCATCTACACGACCCGATACTCAGTGATCACGTAACCGATCTTCGACACGATGCGATCAACCCTTGATCGCTTACCCGATCGTCTACATAATGCGATCCATCAGCGATCGCGTACCCCATCGACTATACGATGCGATCAACACTTGATCGCATACCCTATCGTTTAACCGACGCGATCAATAGCGATCGCGTACTCCATCGTCTACACGATCTGATCAACCCTTGATCGTCTTCTTCCTCAAAGAACCACAACGCTTGCTCTAATCTTTTTCACGAACGACTCAAAACTCAAACAGACTTTGAATACAGACTCGATAACAATTATTAATGCCCAAAAAAACGCAGGGGCCTTTACAAACAACCGTAAATGTTTAAATAAAACCGAGGCTAACATCCACGAAAACATCCATAAATCTGCACACCTATAGTAATTTAACAATTAAACAGTGTAGAAATGCACCCACCAAGAACGTATTTGTAATTCTTTTGCAACAATGAATTGGAATATCAGAAAACCTCGTTCTCCGATACCAATTGAAGGAACTCTTATTCAAGAGTACCTACGAGTGGAAGCGGATCTTTCCAATTCATTGTGACAAAATTACCGCATATACATTCAAATATACTTTCATAATGCTAAAGGGATCAAGAAATCATACCAGATGAAGATTTCTTCTTCACAACGAGTCTGAAGCCCAACCGTCTATCTCGAACAGTCACCACTCGGACAGAAGGAAACGGAGAAGACAACACCACTTAGAGCCTTCAGTATTCTTGGAGTGAGAATCCAAAGTGTGGGCTTTGTTCGGATTTGGTAGAGAGGAGGAGGAAGAGTGATCGTACACAACGATCAAGCAAGTGGGAGATGCGGTCGTCTATCGCATAGACAATATGCTTGATTATTTAGGCGAAGTATACGATCGTGTAGTAAAAGTAAACGATAGTCTAAACAATCGTGTAGGAAAAGGGTGAGCGATCGTCCAAACGATCGCATAGGAAAAACTAAGTGATCATCTATACGATCGTTTAGTAAATATCAGAAGCTAAACAATCGCTTAGGAAAAAGGTAAACGATTGTTTAGATAATAGCGCATGACAGTATAATCGGTATGCGATCGCTTAACAATATCATATATGCACGTGATCGTGCAGTCACTATCGTATAGGCACTGATTTTCTAAACAATGACACTATCTTTTCACAATATCCGCGCACCCCAAGATCAACACACCATCTGCTATTTATAATGCACTCATCCGTTATTTAGAACGAAGAGGCACCTTCCCATTTCCTTCATAATCGTCCAATGAATGTGATCTTATCACATTCATAACTTAGAAATTAATATCATATATTAATTATAATATTTTTCCTCTACTAGATATAAATCTTATTTATATCCAATTTCCTCCAAATTAATGTATCTCATACATAAAGTTAACTATATCATATTTAATTAACTCGTTCAATTATATCATATATAATCGAACTCCCTCTTGTCAATGTGAACCTTTCAAATTGACCCAAAAACCGACTCTCATCTTGTATCCAAGCTACCAAGGGGACCTTATGGACCTATGGCTTGAAGCTCCAATGGTACATGAATAGCTAACTAAACTCTTTAGTCACGATATCCACCATCCATTAACTGCAAGGTATTCCACTAAAGATTGAAAGTTGAACTCTTCTTGCCATATATATATTTCTATGTCCATTGGATATAACCAATTATCAATACGATGACCTTTCACAGATGCTCATAATTACAGTAGGCCAATTTATAGTTTTTCCCTTTTAATTACATCTTTCTCCTTAAGTACCACTGATCCCTCTATGAACGATACAATATAGTCCTACTATGTGTGAACACCTCTCGGGCCATGAGAGGTGCATGGCACCACATCGTTCAAGCCCTGGAATCAGCCCTTAAGAGAGCTATCTCTTTACATATCCTTGCCTCGAGGAAGAAGTGAATTCCATCTTGTGTAGCTGAGTTCCCAGCTCCCAAATCAAACGAATCCCCAAAATGGTAGGTTTGAGTCGGTGTTCTGGCCACTCGCACCCATACAAATCAAATGACCGCCTTCAATGACAGGAGTTCCCAACTCACTCAGGATTGAGGTCATGTTACCCATTTTCATCCTAGTGAAGTGAAGTCTTAGTCATGAACGGTGTTATATGACAAGACATTAACATTTCGAGGCCAGGTCTTATACAAACTCTTTGTATAGGACGCTCCCGCTCGCAAGTCCCCTACGCGAATGATCAGGATTAGACCATCTGTGACAAGTCATAACACTTGTGATCATTCCACAAAGCGGGCCGCATCTGTAGCGTTACCAGGATAAAGTTTCCCTCCTATATTCATATACTACAGACCATTTTGGTTATCACTCAAGACATGATCCACTTGTATGTCACCACATACATGCTTAAGTTACATACAGATAACCAGTGATATTAAGTTTATTGGTTTGTGGTAAAATGAAAAACATCTAAATGTGCAAAGTCAAGTAGTGAAGTAAATATCATTTATATTATACATCACAAGTGTTCGTACAAAGTTGTTTACAAACTACTGGACACGAGACTTTAAGCCACAAACCCCAACAATTGGTTTATTATACATGTGATGTATGGTACTTTTATGCCAAAAAGTTTGACATATAGTTTAAAACCCACCTTAGGTTGTGCAATTATTTATACATCATGTATTATAAATATTATAATCGAGCATGAAGAACTTACTTGAAAGCATGCGCATGCATCAAGAAATATAAGAGTTATAGTTTGCATGCAATTATTATGCATCATCCTTTTATTATAAGTGTTATAGTCTAAGGGTGAATGGCACTATGTTTTTGCTTGTTTCATTGCTGTTTTTGTGTAAGTGTTATATAAAAGAAGTAGCAATGAATGGACAATGCATTGAGCATGACATTTAGGCTATTTATAAGCGTTATGAATGCCTTGCAAGTATTAGCTTAGCACTGTGGTTGGTTTCTGTTTATAAGTGTTATAAAGGAAATTAGGCCTAACATTAATAAGAAAGAGTTGCATGCGGATTTAGGATGAACTCAAGTTTTTTAAAAGGGTTTTAAAATTGATTAAGATAGACCTAAGTTCAAGTGGTTCTAAAGAGTTTAGTAACCTAGATTAATCTTTTTAAATTGGTTTAATAGGATTAAATTGGTTGGTATAAAAGATTAATTTTTTTGTAAATCTATCTATAAGGGACATTTTGTCTAAGGTGGGTTCTGGCTAGATTGGGGTTCTTAAGTTGACAGAAACGTAACACCCCTACCTGGGAACCTGCTTGGAAAGGTGAATTAGATAGATTTTCGACAAGCATGCAACGATTTGGTCAAAGACTCCGTTAAAGAGTTTAATGGATGATGATAAAAAGTTGTTTCATTATTCAAGGTAAAAGTTACTCTTGGGAAAACCTAAAAGTCACTTAGTTAAAATCCTTAGCTATGTTTTTTCTAAGTAAACTAAACCCGAGGTTATAAAATACTCAGTGGGAGGAGGAGATGTATCTGATATGTCTATGATTCCATTCACATTTTTCCTTGTATGTTCACACCGTGAGATTCATGTTTGGCCTCGTGGTGCCCTGGGAGCATCCCCCTTCGAATGGTGTTTGCATGAGTCAATATTAAGGTGGACGGAGAGAGTGTTTATAGTAAATGGGTGAAGGGTGTGTGTCAACACGTCCTATGGTCTCTATCATTGGTTCACACCGTGAGATCATTTTGTACTCCCTCGTGTCGCCTTTGAGCGTCCCCCTTCGAATGGGTTTTGTGTAGTTGGTCAAGATCAAGGTGAACTTCAGAAATGGATAGGGTTGTTTTAGATTCTTCCCCAATCGGATTTTTTTCCTTTGGATTGGCTTTTTAAGGTGGATCTCTAGGGTCTAAAATGGCGGGTCACACTTACGGGAGATTATTAAGTAAGTTAATGATCTCTTGGCCAAATCAATGATGGCTAGTCATTATAGGAGCAAGAGTTGTCCTGGTATTAATGACTGGTTGAGAACTTCTCAATTCAGAGGAGGGATAACTAACCTCCCTTCGGCGGCTTTTGTCCTAAAGCTTTGAAGCGTCATTGCTAAACTAGATGTCATACGGGGTTCATTTTAGTTTTGTTAAAATCTTATTGGATGTTATTTTGTTTTACAACGAGTATTTGCTTAAAACCAAACGTAGTTCAATGTGTTTTTCTTTTCAGCAACTCGTTAGTACTTCCATATAAAGCTTTTAATATGACCGACTACTTACAATGGAAAGAATCGTGTGAAACGAATTTCGTGGCAAACGACCTCGATCCCACTACTCTCTAAAAGAGGAGACAAGACAGTAAATATGGTTATTGGTCTTGGAGACGTGTCTGGTAGAGAATGATGATTCTGCCTAGATCTTTGATTCGGGTGCTACCAATTATGTTAGTTCCTCTTACCAAGGATTCAGTTCCTGGCAAACGTTGCCATAGGGAGAGATGACTCTTTGAGTCGGTATTGGTGAGATTGTTTCAACTGTTACTGTAGGCAGGCTGAAGTTATTTGTTGATAAGAAACGTTATCTATTATTGGATAATGTTTTTGTAGTTCCTCATATTAAGAGGAACTTAATCTCGGTTTCTTGTCTCATTGAACAGGGCTATACCATCTCCTTTTCTGAGAATAAAGTGTTTATTTTTAAAAAAGGTATGGAGATTTGTTATGGTTCAATGGAAAATAACTTATATGTACTAAGGCCATTAGTCATAAAAGCCTTGTTTGACACTGAAATATTCAGTACGACAACAATAGCTAAAATACCAAAGGTTTCTCCTCAGGAAAATGCTCATCTTTGGCATCTATGGTTAGGTCACATCAACTTCAATATGATTTAGAAGTTGATGAAAAGTGGACTTATAAAGAGTTTAGAAGAAAACTCCTTACCGGTATGTGAATCATGCCTCGAAGGCAAGATGACCAAACGATCTTTTACTAGAAAGGTTACAGAGCCAAGGAAGCCTTGGAGCTTATACATTCAGACCTTTGTGGTCCGATGAATGTTAGAGCTTGGGGTGGGTATGAATATTTCATCTCTTTTATAGATGATTATTTAAGGTTTGGGTATCCCTTCTTAATGCAACGTAAGTCTGAAGCCCTTGGCAAGTTCAAGAAGTATAAGACTAAAATTGAAAACTTGTTAGGTAAGAAGATAAAAACACTACAATCTAATCGTGGTGGAGAGTATATGGACCTCCAATTCCAGAACTATATGATAGAACATAGGATTGCGTCCTAACTTTCGACCCCTGGTACACCTCAATAGAATGGTGTATCTGAAAGGAGAAACAGAACCTTGTTGGACATGGTTCAGTCAATGATAAGTTATGCTCATCTTTCAGACTCGTTTTGGGGTTATGTAGTGCAGACTGCATGCTATATCCTGAACAATGTTCCCCCGAAAAGTGTTTCTGAAACACCTTTTAAGTTATAGAGAGGCCATAAAGGTAGTTTACACCACTTCAGAATTTGGGGTTGTCTGGCACATGTGCTAGCGACTAACCCAAAGAAGTTGGAACCACATTCGAAGGTTTGCCTCTTTGTAGGTTACCTCAAGGAAACGAGAGGTGGATACTTCTATGATCCAAGTGAGAACAAAGTATTTGTTTCTACAAAGGCTATCTCCTTGCAAGAAGACCACATGAGAAATCATAAGCCACAGAGTAAACTCGTTTTACGTGAGATCTCTAGTGAGACTGAGACTGCTGAGGGTTCAACAAGAGTTGTTGAACAGGCGACAGATCAACAAGAGTTGTTGAGGTTGGTACATCTAGTTAACCAGATCAAGAGTTGAGACTACCTCGACGTAGTTGAAGGGTTATGAACCCACTGGATCGCTACATGGATTTGACTGAAACCCACAACGTCATTACAAATGATGGGGTCGAGGATCCATTGTGTTTTCAGAAAGCAATGGAGGATGTTGACAAAGATGAATGGGTTAAAGCCACGAACCAGGAAATGGAGTCTATGTACTTCAATAATGTCTGGGAGCTTGTTGATCCACCTGATGGGGTAATACCTATTGGGTGTAAGTGGATCTATAAGTGAAAGAGAGGTGTAGATAGAAAGGTGCAAACCTTTAAGCCTAGACTCGTGGCAAAGGGTTATACCCAGGTTGAGGGAGTTAACTATGAGGAAACTTTCTCACCTGTTGTCATGCTTAAGACTATCCGGATTCTCCTGTCCATAGCCATATTTTATGATTATGAAATATGACAAATGGATGTTAAGATTGCCTTTCTTAATGGTAATCTTGAGGAGACCATCTATATGACTCAACTATAGAGGTTCATAGTTCCAAATCAAGAGCAAAGAGTTTGCAAGCTTAATAGGTCCATTTATGGGCTGAAACAAGCATCTAGATCTTGGAACATTAGATTTGACACTACAGTCAAGTCCTTTGGCTTTGATCAGAACGTTGATGAGTCTTATGTTTACAAGAAGATCATCAACAACTCAGTAGCTTTCCTAGTACTGATTGAGGCAATCGTAAAGGACGAGTGCGCGGTGTTCATGCTACAAAGCGGTCGTGTTGTTCGAACGTTCAAGGTTGCTGTGTTCGAGCCTTCGTGAGCAAGAAGCGTGGAGACGAGTCGACAAACATTCGTAGCTTTTCTCCTTGTTCAGTTGTTGTTTCATGNGACGAGTCGACAAACATTCGTAGCTTTTCTCCTTGTTCAGTTGTTGTTTCATGCTGTAATTTCTGTATTGATTGCATAACTGTATGTTTTGTATACGACTATAATTTGTAATGTTCATACATGATTGTAATTTGGAATGATCTATTCCGTTGCTTATGAAAATCCCGATTTCCTTCAGAATCATATTCAAATACACAATTCCTCTCAAATAAAATTTATATTATAATGTATCAAATACATTATATTACATCATATATAATTAAATTAAATTAATTATATCACATATAATTACTTTCCTCAATTAATTTGAACAATTCAAATTAATCCAAAATTAATTCTCATTAATCCCTGTTGAGCTACAGAAGGGACCTTATGCACCTATATATTGAAGCTCCATGGTACTTCTTTACTTAAATTATTTAATCTCCATTAACTATCAGTCACTCCACTAAAGACTGACAGCTGCACTCTTCGCACTACAGATATATTTCTGTGTCCATTGGATATAACCAGTCAATAGCGTGATGACCCTTCACAAATTGCTTGTAAGTACAGTTGGGTTAAAATTACCATTTTGCCCTATAGTTACATCTCACTCCTTAAGTACCATTGATTTCTTTAATGAACAATAAGTCATAGTCTAACTATGACCAAACCCCTCTCGGGCCAAGAGTGAGTTTGGTGTCACATTGTTCAAGCTCTGGAATCAGCCCTTAAGGGAGAAATTATCTACTTACCTAGACGTTGGGGAAGGAGTAAATTCCATCTTGTGTAGCTATGTTCTCAGCTTCCCAATCAGACGAATCCCCAAAATGGTAGGCTTATTGAGTCGGCGATATGGTCACTCTTACCTATACAAATCAAAGAACTTCCTTCATAAGATTCAGGTTATATCACCTATGGTCATCCTAGTGAAATGTAATTCTCTATTATTAACGATATTATATAATGAGAATAGTCATTTCGTAGTCCAGTCTTATAGAAACTCCTTTGTATAAAATACCCCCGCTCACATGTCTCCACATGAATGATTAGGATCAAATCATTTGTAACACTTTACAACAATTGTAACATCTATAAAGCGGGTCATATTTGTAGTGTTACCAAGATAAGGTACCTAGCCTTATCCATCTACTACTGATCATTTAGATTATCACTTAAACATGATCCACCTGTATGTCTCTGCATACATGTTCAAGTTATAGAAGATAACATTGGATGTTAGTTTATTGATTTGTTGGTTAATGCTACTAAATATCAAAAAAAATATCTCATATTTTATTAAATAAATAAAATGTTTTCACATTACAATTACAAACTTCAGAACCCATGAGGTTTAGGGCATCAACCCCAACACAGATATCATGGCCTCATACTTCTTGGTAAGAATGTCAGACAGACTTGCAAGGATGTTAACTCGGGCTTTGTCATTGACCTTCGTCAAACGGTCATAAGCACCCTTCAATGCTTGGGATGCATTTCGAGTAGGGACTGAAGAACATTCCTCCGTCAAGAGGAACCGAAAATCATTAATAGCCAGAATCGTATTCAGGTTAGATTTCCACGTCGCATAGTTTTCACTGGTTAATTTTTTGTTTTTAAGCAAGGATATGATTGTGGAAGTCATGCTGAAATATATTACAATCAATTGACCGTATTAGTTATATTTATCTTAACCCATTACTTAATTATCCAATCAATTTAGCGAAAACACATGTAATCATAGAACCCCAATTAAACTATTGATTTAGATTTTACAACAATAACTCAGAGGTTTAGAGCAACAGCCACCAAAGGGTGATTAGCTACTCCTCTCCTGAATTGAGACGATCTCAGCCAATCACTAATACCAGAATAACTCTTATTCCTATAATTTTTAGCTATCGTTGTTTCGGTTAAGGATTCATTAACTACCTTAATTCATCCCGTAAGTGTGACCCTCTCATCTTCGTATCCCAGAGGTACGCTTCAACAGGCTACAGAAAGGAAAGACAACTGTTGAAGATTAACCTAAGAAACCCTATCCATTGCTGGAGTTTACGATGTTTTAACTCCTATGATCAGGCCCACCGAAGGGATGGTCGCTCCAGGAGGACATGCAGGCGAACCATAGGAATCTCAGTGTGCAACCTAATGGAGGAGACCGTAGGATATGTTGACACGTCCCTCTCCAACTTGCTATGAACATTTTCCCTATTCACCTTTTTATTAACTCATGGAAACACTTTCCGACGAGAGGCCGCGTCCAGGGCGAAAAAGCTGAGCATGGATCTCACCGTGTGAACTCTTAGGGACGTGAGAGCTGAAAATTGATATAACACATATACCAATTTTCTCCCACTAAAGTATTCTAATATTTTGTAGGATTTTATTATACTGAGTTACAACCTGACTAATGAATTTATCTAAGTCCTTTTAATTTGTTCAATAAAACATTTATATTGAAGGATTTAATAGTACTTGATCTCATTTATTAAACTCTATAATAAGATCAATAATTTATTTCATGCTTATAAAATATTTATCCAATTCACCTTTCAAGTTGGTTCCCAAGTGGAGGTGTTTCGTTTCCGTCTGCTTAAATACCCCTACCTAGACAAAACATTCCTTAGACAAAGGTCTTTTATGGTTAATTATTTTATAAATTTAATCTTTTAATTAAATTCATTTTAATCCTATTAAAATAAATTAAAAAGATTAATCTATTTCTAATCAACTAATCCTATTAGAAATAACACCAACATAAGTCTAGGTTAATAAATTTTAAACCATTTAAATTAATTTGGACCTATATTTGCATCCAACTCTTCATTATAGATTTTAAATTTTTTAATCAAAACTATAACACTTATATTTTAATGCTTTATTAAAACCCATAAATTTGCATTTAATGACATTAATTAAATACAACGATTATATTTATCTACGTAATGTCATGCTCAATGTAAAATATATTTTCATTTGATAAATATAACACTTATATAAATCATACATGAAGATCAAACATTCACATACATCATTCTACTATTTATTATAACAATTTTAATGTATAGCATGATGCATGGATATGCTTAGTGTCATCATACATCATTATAACATAACACTTATATCATGATGCATGAGCATGCTACTTTGATCATGTATTCATAAAATATAACCCTTATATTTAATTATGATGCATGTACATGTTTATCTTAAAGTGGGTATTTTTGAATCTATATGACATACAATGTAATATGTAATATGAATTCAAATATTAATATAAACATACATCCAATGCATAATTAAATTAATTTAAACAGCAAAAATTGGACCAATTTTCACACCCTAATGCAAAATTAATTAATTAAATCAATATAACTATTATATCAATTTAGTTGATTAATATTAATTTTTTTTTAAAAAAAGCAAAATTAAGTCAAAACAACTTCAGCCATTGTCTGCAACTCTCGCGCATGCATCGCCACGGCTCCGTCAAACTTCAGAGCGTTGAAACGCTACGAATCCGATGTGTTGCACCTCAACTTTCAGCGTTGCAATGCCGCGATAGCAGCATCATGACGCTGAAAGGTAAAATGCTTCTGTCTTGCTCGTTTTCGTCTCCAAACTTGTCTTGAACACCTTCGTTTCTTCCGATCTCTTCAGCAACTGTTGCTCTTTCGATCGACACAGACTTACAGACTCAAAGCAAGAATTAAATTGCCCAAAAAATACAACGATCCCTTATATTTTAATCAAATTAAAAGTAATCTAAGTGCCAAAATCAAAAACATCCAATCTTACAAACCTTTATATAAAATGTAGATTTAATAACCCCCCTGTAAATTGATTTTTGTTTTGAAAAATACGAAGAACAAAGATACAAGAAATTGGCTCTGATACCCATTGATGGGATCGAATCTCGCAGCAGAAGTGTTGTGAACACCTTGTATCTTGAAAATCGATTTTTACATAAACAAAAATAGTAAACTAAAACAGAATATACGTAGAATAAACATGTAAATAGCATGTTGTAGGGAAAAGATAGAACCATTCTCACCTTTCTAGATCCCCAAGCTCTTAGAACGATTCTTTCGACGTTCCAACTAACGACTCCTCCAACGACCATGAACACGAACATTTCCTTGAACAATCTTTGAACACAACCATGAGAGTAACCTTGTTATTCTCTAGGATTCTAATAGAAGGATAGATGGTATCCAACTATTGGAAGAGGGTGCAGAGGAAAAACTTTTTGGGAGAGTAGAGAGGATTTCTTTTGTGGCTTCGGGAAAAATGCACAATAATGCTTGCAATTTTTTGTGTGTGTTATGCGTCCAAAAGGCAAGACTTTATCTAGAGAATGGTGATGACATGCAGAAATGCATGTCATCTTAGGCCTTTTACTTAGAATTATGAAGGTTGTTAGGCAGAATATGCAGCAATTATGATAGGAATTCACGAGAAAATGAGCTTGCGTCGATCAGCATGTTGAATCTCAGCTAACTCGTTATTTTGCGTTATTATACGTACAATGTTTTATTTTTGTAGCTAAAACAAGAAATGGACGCAAACGCGAAAACCGGACCACCACATAGACGACCACATGCAAAGAAACTCTCCATAGAAAAGGCAAACACATCGATCAACGCATGGATGTTGCGGTAATCAGCCGTATGCGTCCATCGCATGGGGATTGCGGTCATCATGTAGAGTTGCGGTATTAAGCGAATGTGGTCATTGAATGATTGTGGCTATGCGACAATGCATACTAATAGGATCAACGTAAGCTTGGTGGAATGAACGCATCAACGCATCTACCTCGAGAAAAACCAAAATATGATGTTGACATTTCACCTACCACGCCGTTAGTAGCAGAGGTTTAGAAAGGACTAACGTGCCGAATGTCAAACTCAGAGCAGTTCAATTAATGTTGTCAGCGACCCAAGCTCTATAAATAGAAGCCGGTGAGCAGAAATTCAAGTTATCCAAGGTTTTCGCTTGAGGTTCGCCTAGGGCGGATCCTTGTGATCCAGACAAAATGCGTGAGAAGACGCTGAGAGTTTTTCACCTCCTTCATCCATTCCGAGTGACGACCGGAGCTAGATCTCGAGAGAGTCAGCTTCTCCGCCCATCCATGGCACCACCGGCAGCCTTGACATATATCCGCTGGAAGTAAGTCTTTGCTTCTAGCTAGTCATTTCATTTTTCTTTTTTTTCTTTTATTGTATTGTATGACATTTTGTGATTAATGAATTAATACAATTTTTTTTTAATGCATTTCTCTATTTCTTTCAACTCCATCTCCATCTTCTTTGCTTAGCATCTTTCCTTTCATTGCAACACTTAGTGAGATTGCTTGGGTATTGCATACTTAGTCATCTGGATTAGGGATATGAAGCATGTAGCAACCTATCGAGAGGTGTGTGTTGCGCGAGTGTGTGAGTAACCTTATTTGCTTAATGTGAAGCTGCGACAACGTCTGTCTATAGGCTAACGCATTGCTTGTATATAAGTAAAGTCAGCAACAGCTAACTGCCCGAGAGGGTAAGTGTTGGTCACATTAAGCAATATATGCATTGTTCACTAGAGATAGGAATAAGCTTAGGTCAACCAAGTTCATGCGATTACCTTGTTCTATGAGCGCATCATTCATCATTTAGGCATACTTGAGAGAGTAGTCTAAAACCCAAATCTAAGACTCGAAAGAGCGGATTGGAACGCATAGACAAGAACGGGGAACTTAGAGATAAGCTCCGTTTGTTAACCTGTATCGCATGCACCCTAGGAATAGGAATGATATTATGTGGTTGCCTTAATTGTGTGTGTGTCATTTTGTCATCGCATAAATAAGAATAGAGGCTTATGTGTAGATCCTATAGACTTATCGCATATATCGCATGCGTTCTAGCATTAGAAGCTATAGCATTCGCACCGAGAGTTGGTTTATTATTGTATGTGTATTGTATGATCGCATGGCTTGCATTGACTAAGGTTGTCCTTGCGGTCACTCTTAAGGGTTACAATGAAAACATCTCCGCATTTTATCTATTTTTCCATTCATTTATTTCATGTCAAGTGTTGTCGTATCTCTACCTCTCATGCATATTCTCATTGTGTTGTCTGTTAGATAGGAGTAGGAGTAGGATTAACATAGCAACCCCTCCAACATTCTTTTATTTAACCACCACATGCACATCACCGCATACATATAGCTACAAGTCCCTATGTTCGACCTCGGATTACCCGAGAAACTTGCGTTTACGTTATACTTGGCGTGAACGTAAGAAAACTTGTGACAGGACGCATGGTCATCGCATATATTTATTAACGCATGACTATCGACGCATGACTATCAATGCATATCTTAAGAACATGCATCACATACCGCGTCCACGGGATTTTAGTTGTCGAGTAAAATTGACTTCTAATTTCCCATCACCAAATGGTCAACCTCATTTTCCTAGTCTTTTTTCAATTTTTCCTTGTGCACAATTATTTAAATAACTTTTATTCAATTAATTTGCACACTAATTAAATAACTGTTTATACATTAAATCTAATTTAACGCATATATATTTAATTAACATAAACATCGTATGTCTATGTGCATCACCTCTCTATTTATTAATTCTTGAATCTAATTCACTTGAACTCATTATTTGAATCTCATTCAAATATTTCTTTCCAACTTAATTTGAATTATAGATCATATCTATAATCAATTACGTATTAATCATATTAATACACAATTTTCGCAAATTAATTTGAACAATTCAAATCATCCCTCTTTAATATTCTTTAGTAAGGAACCTGGTAGACCTGTAGATCAGAAGCTCTAAGGATATGAGATTAATTGGCTAAACTCATTAACCAAGTTAATCAATGTTCGTTATCTGTGGGTACACTCCACTAAATACTCATAACTGCACTATTCTCACTACAAATATATTTATGTGTCCAAGGATATAGATCAATAACAACATGTTAGTCCTTCACGAGTGTTCATAACTCCAACTAGGTCAAATTACTGTTTTACCCTTGGGTTACTTCTGACTCCTTAAGTAGCAGTGCTTCTCTAATGAACAACCTGTTTATGGTTCAACTAATAAATAGAAACCTTCTCGAGCCAATGAAAGGGTATGACCCTTTGTTCAAGTCCTTGAGACACCACTTAAGGAAACACCATCTACTTACTCTGAAGACAGAAATAAGTGGATTCCATCTTGTATTATTATGTTCCCAACTCCCCACTCAGTCTTGTCCCCAAAATGGTAGGCATATTGAATCAACGAACTGGCCACCCTCATCCATACAAATCAAAGGACAATCCCTCATGAACAGAAGTTCATAATATACTCAAGATTGAGACTAAGTTTCCTAGATTATCCTATTGAAATAGGAGCCTAACTAGTTAACGGTGTTACATCTAGTGGCCACTATTTCGTGGTTCGGTCTTATGTGAACTCATTGCATAGGATACCCCAACTTGCATGTTGTTGAAGTTGATGCCCTAAATCTTATAAGGTCCTATAGTTTGTAAACCTTGTATGAACAAACTTGTATGTGATTAATAATATTTGATATTTTATTCACTTTGTCTATGACATATTTGATATTTTAGTGGCATTAACCATAACCCAATAAACTAACATTCAAGGTTATCATTGTAACTTAAACATGTATACGTGGAAACATACAGGTGGATCATGTTTAAGTGATAACCTAAATGGTATGTAGTATATAGATAAGATTGTGTACCTTATCCTGGTGACACTACGAGTATAACCCAATTTGTAGATGTTACAAATGTTGTAAAGTTCTACAAATGATCTGATCCTGATCATTCATGTATTAGACATGCGAGCAGGGATATTCTATACAAAGGAGTTTGTATAAGACCGAACCACGAAATGTTTAGTCTTATTATATAACACCATTCATAATAGAGACTTTCATTTCACTAGAATGACAGGTAACATGACCTTAATCCTAAGTGAGTTGTAAACTTCTACCTAGGGCAGTCCTTTGATTTGTATGGATGAGAGTGGCCAGATCGCCAATCAATTAACCTACCATTTTGAGGATTCTCCTGATTGGGGAGTTGGGAACTCAGCTACACAAGATGGAATTCACTCCTTCCTCGAAGCAGGGGTAAGTAGATAAATTACTCCTTTAAAGGCTAATTCTGAATCTTGAACAATGTGGCAACACACCCTCTCCTGGCCCGAGAAGGGTTTAGTCATAGTAGGACTATGATCTATTGTTCATTAGAGGGATCAGTGATACTTAAGAAGTTAGATGTAACTACAGGGGCAAACCAGTAATTTGGCCAAACTGTACTTACAAACAATTTGTGAAGAGTCATCGTACTGTTGATTGGTTATATCCAATGGACACATAAATATATCTGTAGTGCGAAGAGTGCAACTGTCGATCTTTAGTGGAGTGCCCGACAATTAACGGATAGTGGATAGTGTAATTAAAGAGTTTAATTAATTATTCACGTACCGTTGGAGCTTCAAGCTACAGGTCCATAAGGTCCACTTGGTAGCTCAAAAGGATTTAGTTGAGAATCGTTTTGGGTTATTTTGAATTATTCAAATTAATAAGAGAGAATTTAATTATATATGATATAATTAAATTGATTCAATTATATATGATATAATTGACATAATGTATTTGATACATTATAGTTTAATTGGAGAAATAAATATTTGAATGTGGTTCAAATATATTTTCTATGAATGAGATTCATAGTTGTTAAATTTAATATAAATATGATTTATATTAAATGCCATGAAATAGAGAAAAAGAACTATAGTTTATATTGTATGTGATACAATATTAAAACTTTAGGTTATAAATATAATAAGATAAATTGGTTATCATATTTATTTATATTATTAATTATTTTGGATAATTAATCCCTTTTTCTCTCTAGCCACCTTAGTAGGTAGTTAGTTGGATTTTATGGCAAAATGGAATAAATAAAATATGATTTTATTTTTCCATATACAATCTTCATGAAATTGAAGAGCCTATACAATAGAGCTTGAGATAGAAACGATTGAAGAATCTTGCAATACGATAGTGCACTTTCTCAATTGTCTTCCTCCTCCAAACTCGTAAACTCCCTCCTAACCAAAATAGTCAGAGCCCACCACTCCTGGGTTCTCACCCTGAGAATACTAAGGATACCAAGTGGTAGTGTCTTCCCCTTTGGTTCGAGTTTTTGTTGTTGTTCAAGGAGTTCGTGAAAGTTCAAGTGATTTACGTGAAGAAGTGTTCTTCATAGGTATAATCTCTGGACTCTATTTCTTGTTCAAAAGCATGTTGTAAGTTTTGTTAAGATGCATAATCTGTATATTTGCTGTAGATGTTTGTTTTCAATCAAAATAGAATTTGGACGATCCACTTCCGCTCATGGATCTCCTTGTAAATCGAGTCCCATCACATGTCACCTATATGAACGCATTGGATCATTGCGTTTGTATCAAATACAAAATGGGTCGTATCCATAGTGTTACCAGGATAAAGTACCTAGCCTTATTCCTATACTATAGACCTTTTAGGTTGCATTTTGAACATTGATCCCTGTATGTCTCCACATATAGGTCAAGACTCATAAGGCAGCCTTGGATATTAGTTTATTAGATATAGGGTTATTAAGAAAAAATATAAAACAACACAATCAATAACATTTATTGAATTAACATATATAACTCTTTATTGATGGCGACCAATTAATAACACTTAAAATCTACGAGTTTTAGGGCATAAAGACAAACATGAACGTGCGTGAGGACCATACGTGAAAGGCGTGCACGTGAAGACTAATTCTTTTATTCTTTATTTTTTAAAAAACAAAGAAATAATAATACAATAAAAATAAAATTTATTATTATAAAATAAAAATTCCACACACACGTGTGCCTCGCCCGATCGGACGACGATGGCGTGCGTGTTTAGGATGTCCACTATACCCACATTTGCCTATCTTCTCACTCCCACTAAAACATGGGTACCTCTTAAGGCTCAAACCCACAACTCAAGGTGGGAGTTTATAAATAAGGTTCCACTTTGTAATCTAAGCAATGTGGGATTCTCCAAAAGCCTTACTTTTCATTTAAAAATTAAATTTTTACTAACAGTTCCCCACATGAAAATTTTAAAATCATAAGAGAAACATTTTTCATCGAATAATATCAGTCTATACAATATTATGCATAAGCAAAGGTGTCTTATAACTTGAAACTTTACGTAGTGTAGATGATTCAGAGTATACTAGAGTAACTCTTGGTTTTGAATTCTATCTCTAACAACATCTCACTCACAGCATCATTAGGCTCTAGTTCGAAAGCCCGTCTTTAAGGCCTAGCATGTGTATCCCATTTTAGGAAGTGGCTCCAACTTTCACATTCATATAGGTGAGTTTATCAAGAGTACTCCTAGAGCTAGGTACCCCACATGACATCAAGTATAGACCTCATTAAGAACCTAGTCAAACCTTTCTTACACTTCAGGATATCATGCTTGGACTCTAAGGAAGGGAACATTGTGTTCGTTTTTAGCATGATTTACATCATATCATTTGTGATCAGTTATTACTTGTCGAATCTATTTCTTGGGATCTACAGTCTACAGGTTGGGTTTTCCTCACAGTGATTCATCTCTCTATAGGCATGAATCCCATCATTTCTGAGATTTTGAAAACCTTCTCTCTGGCCAGTCCTTTCGTCAAAGGATCTTCCAAGTTTTCATCAGTCCATATGTGATCCACTTTATCTACATTAGTAGTGAGGAACTCTCTAATGGTATTGTGCTTACTATGTATTTGTCATCTCTTTTCGTTGTAATAACGGTTCTAAACTTTTGCGATTGTTGCAGTACTATCGCAATGGATTAATATGGTTGATACCGGTTTTTACCATAAGGGAATCTTTGATAGTAGACTTCCAAGCGAGCCTGCTTCTTCACTAATTATTGCTAGTGCTATCATTTCTAATTACACCATAAATTAGGCTAAAATGGTCTGTTTCTTGGACTGCCAAGAGATAACTCCGCCTGTTATATTGAAAATATAGCCACTAGTAGCCTTTGAATCATCTGAGAGGGAGTTTCAGTCAGCATCGTTGAACCATTTCAGAACAGCGGGAAACTTTTGATAATGTAATTGTTGGGATTGGTGTCCTAATTCTCCCGGTGGTCTCGTAGTTTGTAAACATCTGTGTAAACGCATTGTTATTAATAAAATAAATGTTATTTTATTTGCATTTACTCATATCCAATAAACTAAGATCCGTGGTTATTGTATGTAACTTAAGCATGTATGTGAGACATACAAGTAGATCATGCCTTAAGTAATAACCTAAATGGTCTGTAGTATAAGGATAAAAGAGGGATATCTTATCCTGGTGACACTACGGATATGACCCGCTTTGTAGATATTTACAAATTTTGTAAAGTGCTACAAATGGTCTGATCCTGACCATTCATGTGGAAACATGCGAGCGGAGGTGTCCTATATAAAGAGTTTGTATAAGATCGGACCACGAGATGATTAGTCTCTTTATATAACGTTGTTGATAATTAAGACTTACATTTCACTAAAATGACCATAGGTGACATGACCTTAATCCTGAGTGAGTTGGAAACTCCTGCCTATGAGGGCAGTCCTTTGATTAGTATGGGTGAGAGTGGCCATATTGCCAACTCAACAAGCTTACCTTCTTGGGGATTCGTCTAATTAGGGAGCTAGGAACTCAGCTATACAAGATGGAATTCACTTCTTTCTCGAAGCAGAGGTAAGTAGATAAATTGCTCTCTTAAACGCTGATTCTGGGTTTTGAACATAGTGGCCACACCCTCTCTTTGGAAGAGAGGATTCGGTCATAGTAGGACTATGACTTATTGTTCATTAGAGGAATCAATGGTACTTAAGGAGTTAAATGTAACTATAAAGGCAAAATGGTAAATTGGTCTAGCTGTACTTACAAGCGATTTATGAAGGGTTATCACACTGTTGATTGGTTATATGGGCACAGAAATATATCTGTAGTGAGAAGAGTGCAACTGTCGATCTTTAGTGGAGTGCCCAACAGTTAACGGATGGTGGATCTCGTGACTAAAGAGTTTAGTCAGTATTTACGTACCGTTGGAGCTCCAAGCTACAGGTCCATGAGGTCCCCTTGGTAGCTCAATGGGTTCAAGTTGAGAATCATATTTTGGGTTAGTTTGAAGTGTTCAAATTAACAAGAGGAAATTTAATTTTATATGATATAATTGATGTGATGTATTACATACATTAATTAGAGGAATTAATATAAATATGATTTATATTAAGTACCATAAAATAGAAAAAGAACTATGGTTTATATGTTTCATATGATAAAATATTAAAACTATAGGCTATAAATATAATATGATATGTTGGTTATCATATTTATTTATAATATATTAATTATATGATAATTAATTCTTTTTCTCTAATAACCGATTTAAGTGGGAGGTTATTGAAAGTTTTTTGGTAACCGTGAGATAAAAGAAAAATTTTTTTCCAAAATTAGGAAGTTAATTCTTTCGGAAAATTCTCACGGAAAAAAGGCTATCAGGTAAAAAGAGTTTTTACTAAGCAATAGTCGTTGAGAGCATACACGATCGTTAAGAGTTGACTATACGATAGTTACTTGTTGATCGTTGCTACATGATCAATTAGCAAAGTCTATATGATAGGCTGTCATTTACTAAACGATCAAGTACATCGTCTATACGATAGACTGTGTTCTTATCTCCCACTTACTCGATTGTCTACTCAATCGTATACCTCTTGTTATCCTCAAACCAAGATCATACAGAGTTCACAACTTCTGGATTCTCACACCGAGAATACCAAGGTAACACTTGTGGTGGTGTTCTAACTCAGTTCGTGGATCGAGTGGACTCGATTGGGGTCGGGGCTCATTCAGACGTTCGTGGAGGCCGTGTGTTGTTCGTTGCATTCGAATTGTTGAACATATTGGAAATTGATCGAAGGATACTTGAAGAATAGTTCTTCAAAGGTACACATACTCTATCCCTTGTATTTTATTGTAGCATGTTGTAATTTCTGTATATGCATAATCTATTCGTCTCCATTTAAGACTGTAATTGTTTGTGTTCATTCTGAATGGGATTTGGAAGGATCCACTTCCACTGCTCATGGAAATATCTGTTTTAGATTTCCTTCAGTAATCCCAGGTTCTAAGCTTTCTTCAAGTACCTCATAACCCTTTCTATAGCATTCCAATGTTCTATACTAGGTCTACTTGTAAACCTACAAAGTAATCCTACAACATAAGCTATATCAGGCCTACTACAATCAACAACATATCTAAGATTTCCTATGATGCTTGCATACTCAGATTGATTAACATTATCACCAATGTTCTTAAATAACTTAATATTAAGGTAATAAGGAGTACATGCTGGTTTACATTCAAAGTAATTATATTTCTTCGAAATCTTTTCTATATAATGAGATTGATCCAAAGAAACTCCCTTTTTATACCTAGTTACTTTTATGCCTAAGATTACATCTGTTTCTCCTAAATTTTTCATATCAAAGTTTTCACTCAACAAGGATTTCACATCATAACATGCAAGTTTGACCCAAAAATTAACAAATCATCTACATACAAACATATGATAGTGCATAGATTATTTTCGAAGTTGTAATAGATACATATGTTACTTTCATTAACTTTGAAATCTTTAGACAAGATTAGGTTATCAAAATTTTCATGTCATTGCTTAGGAGCTTGTTTCAAGCTATAAGGAGATTTATCTAACTTGCAAACATTATTCTCTTAACCGTGGACTATGAAGCCCTCAAGTTGTTCCATGTAAATCTCTTCTTCAAGTTCACTGTTTAGAAAGTGGTATTTACTTCCATCCCATGTACTATGAGGTTATATATGGTAGCGAGAGAAGACAGTACACGGATTGAGGTAATTCTAGTGACTGGGGAGAAGGTGTCAAAGAAGTCTATGTTTTCTCTCTGTCTAAAGCCTTTTGCTACTAATCTGGTTTTAAACTTGTCTATTGTTCCATTAAGTCTATGCTTTTTCCTTAGAATCCACTTGCATCCTATTGCTTGCAATTTGGGGGTAGGTCCACTAAGTGCCAAGTCCTATTTGACTCAAGAGTCCATTTCATCATTTGTAGCTTCTTGCCATAAGTTGGTCTCTATAGAGAACAGGGTTTCTTTTAGGTCTTTAAGATCTTCTTCTACGTTATAGGTCTAGAAGTCATTCCCAAAGTCCTTAACAGTTCTAGTTCTTTTGCTTCTCTTAAGCTCTAGGTCAACTTATTCATTAGGGGTTAGGCTTCTAATAGGTGGTGGACTACTAGAACTCGAGTCCCCACTATTTCTAGATTTAAAAGGAAATCTATCCTCAAAGAATTCGACATCATTTGACTCAATGATCACTGGTTTACTAGGTTATAAAACCTATAGGCTTTACTATTTACGACATAACCTATAAAGACGCACTGATAGGCTCTACTAGTAAGCTTTCTTCTTTTGGGGTCTGATATTCTTACAAAGGCTAGACACCCTCAAGTTCTAAAGTTTAACAAGTTAGGTTTCTTATTCTTAAGTATTTCGTAGGGTGAAGTTGTGTTTTTAGATTTTGGTATTCTATTTAAGACATAATACACGGTAAGGATTATTTCACCCCCACTAGTAAGACGCAACTCCTATATTAAGCAAAATAGCAACTATTAATTCAGATAGAGTTCTATTTTTCCTTTCTACTTTTTCGTTCATTACAGGAGAATAGGTTGCAAACTTTTCATGTATTATTCCATGCGAGTTACAGAATTTGTTAAAACCGTCTGATTCGTACTCAGTTCCCCTATCATTACGAAATCTCCTTTCAGTTAAATTGGTTTTCTACTTCAGTCACAAAAAGTTTAAAGGCATCAAAAGCATCACTTTTATTTTTCAGGAAGTATATGAACGTGAAATCCAACAACCATCAATGAAAGTGATAAAGTATCTTTACTATTCCTAGTCAAAACACCATTAAATTCACATAAGTCAGAATGAATTAAATCTAGAGGCTTAGATTCCCTAAATACAGATTTATGCAAAGTCTTAGTTATTTTAGCCTGACTACAATTATCAAATCCGTTCAAAGATAACTTAGGAATTATTTCTAACCTAATCATATTACTAATAAACCTTTTATTACTATGACAAAGTCTAGCATGCCAAATATTAAAAGAACACAATATATAAACAAAATATTTCATTTTATTTAATTCTAGATTTAATTTGAATATGCCATCAATTGCATAACCCTTTCCTACAAATATATTATTCTTAGTGAGGGTATATAAATCTGCCCTTATGGTCTGAATGAAACCGACCTTTTTGAGGAGATAGCTCGAGACCATATACTTCCTTATCTCAGGAGTGTCCAGGACTTCCTTCAAAGTGAAAGTTTTCCTGGAGGTAAACTTCAGTTCTACCTCGCCGATTCCAACAACTTTCATTGAGTCATGATCCCCCAACAGTATATTTTTATCCTTAGTTTCAGTATAAGATTTAAAGAGACTAAGGTCATGACAGACATGGTGCGTAGTGTCACAATCGCTCTTTCGGAAGCTTCTCTTAGCGATTGTGCGGCACTTGTTCCCGCTCACGAACAAGCCAGCCAACTCGAATACGGACTGCCGAGGGCACACCGAGTGCCTCTTGCAACCTCCACCCCCGTTTTAGGGAAAACGGTTTTAGAAAACGGGTTTAGAGAAAAGGTTTTCGTAAGAAGATTTGTGAGTGTGAATAAAGAAGAAGAAAGATTGTAGTAGACTAGAAAGCAATAAGCAACAACAACGGCTTTATAGAGTACTACTCCGGGTATGAGGAAGTGATGGTTAATCTTATCCCCATATAGTGCATTCTGAACAAAAAGCCAACTGGCGCCCTTGCATATGCAAAAGGGCGAGTGGTCACTTACAATGAAAATGTAAAGAAAGCAAGCTAACTAAACTAATACAATACAGGATATGAAAGTATGCTAGAAGGGGGTTGGATTGGCATACGGCCTGGGCAACAGGCCCTAGATAAGCATGACCGTTACATTCTCCCCCACTTAATTGGTTGACGTCCCGTCAACCGACCTGTTCAAAACCTGCGATGGCTGGAGCTGCATTCTTCAAGTCTTCGGCCGCTCCCAACTGATCTTTCGTCGGGGAGATCCTTCCATTTCACTAAGAACTCTGTCAGTTCTCGTCTGGGTCTTCCAATACGGCGCGTACGTTTATCCAGGATTGTGCTCAACTTCTTTCTCAGCAGAACTCTTCATCGTGACCGGTGGGCGCCTTAGCATGTTTCGCTGTTCATCCTCAGGATCGGGATGATAGGGCTTCAGGATACTCACATGGATGACAGGATGAATCTTCATCCATGAGGGTAACTGAACCTATATGAGGTTCTCCCGACCTTCTCAATTACCTCCACTGGACCTCCATATTTCCTTACTAGCCGTTGGTCTCTCTGGCTCGGAAACGAAACTGTTCGGTTAGTTTGATCAGGACCTTGTCCCAAGCTTGAAACTCAAGGGCCCTCCGCTTCTTATCAGCCCACTTCTTCATCCTCTTCGATGCTCTTTCTAGGTAGGCGCGAGCGATCTCAGAGGTTTGCTCCAATCTTTAGTGAAGTTAGTGCCTGAGGACTTTTGCCTGCATAAGGGTGGTCCACCAAGTGTGGCATGAGTGGTTGCTCGCCGCAACACCACTTCGAAGGGCGTTTTTCCGGTCGCGGAACTCTGCTGGCTATTGAAGCTGAACTGAGCCACATCTAACAACTGGACCCAGTTCTTCTGCCTAGCGTCGATAAAGTGACGCAGATATTCCTCGAGCATGCTGTTGAAGCGTTCCATCTGACCGTCAGTTTGGGGATGATAGCTAGAGAGATATTCAGTGCTGATCCCAATATCTGAACAATTCTGTCCAGAATGTCCAGTGAATCTTCCGTCCCGATCGCTAACAATGCTCATGGGGACACCCCATAATTTCACGATGTGTTTGAAGAACAAGCTGAGCAGTCATCACGGCTGTGCACATTTTCGGCGTTGGGACGACGTGGCATATTTCGAGAACCGGTCGATGATAACAAGGATTGATTCAAACTCTCCCACCTTGGGCAAATGGGTGATGAAGTCGAGAGACACACTCTCCACGGTCTAGAGG
>NC_052350.1:10889673-10956093 GCF_009727055.1 Benincasa hispida
AATCTCACTGCGGTCTATATTCTCTGCCCTCGTAGTAATCAAGAAATGCGAGTATCTCAGTCACTCTCTGTGTATGATTTTCTGTAATCGTATGTGGCGTGGGGGTCCCTGATCCCAGACCAAATAGAAAACGTCTTGGGGATCTCGTCTTCAGTGGACTCAACTGATTCTAAATCGGGGATGGCCATGAACGTGGGTTCGTCTGTGGGCCAACCCTCTTCTAATTGGAGACTGAGATCATTTCTCACCCCATTTGGCTGCTTGATACTGGCTTGGACTACGAGTCGGTGTTACGATCCAGTATTACTAAGCATTTTGGCGAGGGGCATTGGTATGACTTTAATGTTCAAGTAGAAATTCCATCCCAGTACCACGTCGAGAATCATCCATCTTGACAATTTACGATGTCAACGAAGCCCTTCCAGTCTCCCTAACTTCACCGGAGTTCTCTTCGCTATCCCATAATTGGTAGGGCTGCGGAATTCACAGCTTTCATCTTCCCTGCATCTCTTTCCCAATTCAAAGTTCAGGCGGCGAGCTTCCGTTCAGCCATGGAGTTATGGGTAGCCCCAGAGTCAACCATAGTGGTTTTGGCCGATCTTTTGGTGACCCAAGCGTCCACATACATGAGACCTTTCTCTAGTGTCCTCCGTCGCCTTCCCATATTCTTCTGGAGTGCAGATAGGAATTTCAATGCCCCCATCCTGGGGATTCTCAATTTCTGTCGCTGGCCGGTTACCGTCTCCTCCAGTTCACCTTGACTTCGGAGGTAGAGGCAATGTGCTTGAAAAGCATTGAACGCAGTCGATTGGACATTCGCCCGCCCTGTGTGGCCCTCTACATATGAAACAAGAATAGGGGGCGATTGTAATGTTATGCTGTTGTGCGCCCCCGCAGTTGTTTCCTGACTCGGTTGGGATGATTTACGGTCCCCCCGTGTGTTCTTGTCTCCTCCCCCAGGTCTGGGGAGACTGGGAACGGCTGTTTCTGTTTCCCCCATTGGAGGAAGTGATTGTTCCTCACATCTTGTGAGTCAGTGCTAAGTCGTACAGCCGTTCAGCTGCCGCATAGGCAGAGGGGCAGATCTTGGTACTCTCTGTTCCATATAGTTTTGATTTCGCCCACGGTTTTCAGCCCTTCCAAAAGCAAAGACCTTGTCTTTTCAGACATATCTCGATGTCCAACATGAGTCCTGCAAACTGTTTTACACAGTCCCTGATGTTACCTGTTTGCTTTAGCTCTCGGAGTTTTCGTCGAGCCAAATCTCGACATTTTCAGGGAAGAACTGCGAACGAAGTTCTCTGTTCAATCTATCCAAGTATCAAATTGTGCAACGTCCTTCCTGTATGTCTGTAAATCGTGATCTCCACCACAGTTTCGCATCTTCAACTAGAATGCATCGTTGCTTATTGTGACTTTCGACTCTTCAGTCACTGTGTTCGTCGCCTTAAGTATTGCTCAAGGTCGAAGATAAAATTTTCCAGGGCTTTCGCTTCTCGCACCCACAGAAGGTTTCGTTCTGGGATTTTTATTCGGTCACTGCCATGCTTCCCCCAGGTGGGGCTTGGTTCCCTACCACTCGGATGGTGAGATTCACCCTAGCACTCACATCCGCTATCTCGGCTCTGACGACATCAGGTCGATCGAAGTCTTCAGATAAATCGGTTAACCATCTGAAGTATTGCTTTTTGGGAGCTGTCCAGCTCTTCGACACGCTCCTCTAGTGGGCAACAGAGCCGCGAGGAGCTAGTCGCCTCGTTCAAAGCTGTCGGACGTACTGTCTTGGTCTCGAGGGTCTCTACCCTCATCAATCAATTCTCTGACGGGTAATCCGTCTAGGCGGCCTACCACCGCATCAATTCCATCGGCTCTCCGGCAACTTTTTGTAGCCAATCCAACTCAAGGAAACGAACATTATCTGGGACCTCTCTCAGGTAGAGCATTTGTTCTTCCATCTCTACCAATCTGTCCACATGGGACTTGTTCAGGTTCTTCGTCGCCGACATGATCGCTGATCTTCCCTCTATAAGCCAACCTGGCTCTGATACCAACTGTCACAATCGCTCTTTCGGAAGCTTCTCTTAGCGATTGTGCGGCACTTGTTCCCGCTCACGAACAAGCTAGCCAACTCGAATACGGACTGTCGATGGCACACTGAGTGCCTCTTGCAACCTCCACCCCCGTTTTAGGGAAAACGGGTTTAGAGAAAAGGTTTTCGTAAGAAGATTTATGAGTGTGAATAAAGAAAGTATGCTAGAAGGGGGTTGGATTGGGCATGCGGCCATGGGCAACAGGCCCTGGACAAGCATGACCGTTACACGTAGCACCAATGTCTATCCACCATCCCTCAGAGCCACTAATCACATTTACTTAAAATAATTCATAATTAATTGAAAAATTATTTTAAAGGATAAAACTACTTAAAATATTTTCAAGTATAGCAAAATGTCATTGTCTATCGGTGATAGACTATGATAGACATTTATTACTGACGCTGATAGATGTCTATTGTGGTCTATCGTTCATAGATAGTGAAATTTTACTATATAAATAATCTAATTCATTTTCTTTTATTTGAAAACCGCCCTAATCAATTCTTATGGTTTTTAGAATACAGGGTTTCTAGATGAGATGGAGTGAGGACTATTGTGGTAGAAATACAATCATTTTTGTCGAACTAATACCATCAATAAATAACAAATGCACGTATTTTCTTATTTCTCAAAACTTTCTCGTGTATAAAAAAAAAAAAAAATCATACATGAAAAACCTTAATGAAAAATTATTCTATTTGACAATTAAGATTTTTAATTGGCATAGTATTTATACAATCAATCTCGAAGTCAAATATTAAATTTCTCCATTCACCATTATTGAAAAAAGAAGTTATTAACTAAGATTAAATAAAGATTAATTAAATTAAATGATACATGTATGTGTATGTGTGTTTAAATTTAAAGTACCCTCAAAGTAAAGTAACTTAATCAAAGAGCTTAAACAAAAACTGTATTTTTTAAATAGGTAACCTAATAAAAAACTATAAACAAAAGCTGCATTTTTTTTTTTTTTAATCAAATTTTCTCAATCATTGTCGGAAGGTACATCATTTCAAATAAAATAAATAAATAAAGTTGCATTAAAGAAGTACTTTCTCCCCAATCATTGTCATCCTACAGCAGAAGAGAAGAAAAGCCTTGGCTTGGCTTCTGTGATTCAAACTCGCAGTTGTGATTGTGCATTTGCTTTCATGGAGAATATCAATGTGGAGATCATTTCAATGGACATAATCAAACCCTCATCTTCTACTCCAGATTATTGCCAACTTTCATTGATCGATCAAATGGCGCCGCCCTCTTACATGCCTGCCATTTTCTTCTATCCTCCTCAGGAATCCGAAAATCTCGCTCATCAATCGCTCAAAGCTATCCAGATTAGGGATTCTCTCTCTCGAACCCTAACTCGCTTCTATCCCTTGGCCGGAACCATGGTCGAGCGCTTCTATGTCGATTGCAACGACGCTGGAGTCTCATTTTCTGAATCCAAACTCGATTGCGAGATTTCACTTCTCTTGAACAATCCTGAAATTCGCACTTTGCACTGTTTGCTGCCGCTGGTTTTCACCTCTAATTCTGCAGATTCGAAGTTTCTACTCGCCATTCAGTTCAATCGCTTCAGTTGCGGTGGTGTAGCAGTGGCTGTTTGTGTTTCCCATAAGCTCGCCGATGGGGCTTCTGCAGCAGGATTTGTTAAAGCCTGGGCCGCTGATGCTAGAGGAGGTAGTAACTCGATTTTGGAGCCTAATTTTGATGCTGCGAAACTCTTCCCATGTAGAAAAATTCCAGGTTTTAAGCGAGGAATTGAGGCTTCAAAAGAGAAGATCTCGACTAAGAGACTTGTGTTTTCCAAATCCGACATAGACGTGTTAAAATCTCTCGCTGTCAATACCGATGGTGGCTCCGCTGCAGAACCTCCGTCGCGTGTGGTGGCTGTTTCGGCCTTCCTTTGGCTTCGGTTAATGGCATTGGCTCGAACGAGACCAGTGAAAGCAAAGGTGTTTGGAGCGCTATATCCGGTGGACTTGCGAACGAGGATGGATCCGCCATTGCCGGAAAATTCTTTTGGCAATGTCTCTTGGTTTACAATAGCAACATCCCCGGTGGAGATCAATGAAGATTTACCTCTTCTGGTGGCTAAAGTGAGGACCGCTATACAAGAAATCGACTCTGGTTTTGTGAAGAAACTAGAAGATTCAGAACACTTGTTGGATTTGATGAAGCAAGTGGACAAACAACTCTCCAGCGGAGAGATATATCTCTGGAGCTTTACAAGTTGGTGTAGATTTCCAGTTTATGAAGCTGATTTTGGATGGGGAAAGCCCACTTGGGTTTGCAGTCCGAGTAGGCCTTTTCGAAACGCAGTCGTTTTAATGGATACTTCTGATGGTGATGGTGTTGAAGCTTGGGTGAACTTGAAGGAAGAAGACATGGCCATCTTCGAAAAAGACGAAGAGCTTCTTTCATTTTGCTCAGATTAGCTTTGAATGTTATCTGGCTTCTTTCTTTCTGTGTTTCTTTTCTGTTTCTAAAATGAAATCCAAACTCAAAACCAAATCCCAAGCCATTTTTTCACACCAAACAACAAACACTTCAAATTTTTTTATTCCTATCTGTTCGAGGAACAGACCAACGCCAAACACTCAACACTTGGAATTTCAAAAACTTACAAAAGAAAGAAAGAGCTCCATGTTTTCATCAAACTCAATCCCGAATTTGGTTATTTATGAAACAAACATGGGTGGTGACAAATGCAATAAACAAGCACAACACAGAAAGAGACAACCAACCAACAAACAGTTTTGTTTTGTTTTGTTTTTTTTCCTTTCATTAGTTTCCTCTTTGAGAACTAATTGGACAACAAACTTATTATAGTTTTTTAGCATTTCCAGCAGGAGGCTGCAACAATGGGCTTGGATTTCCAACCAAGAACCAAACACCCTTTTTCTTCCACAATAGTATAGCCTTCATTAGACTTAAACTTCCCAATCCATTGCTTTGCCTGAGCCATTACTTTAATGGGTGAAGCTTGAAACCCTGCCCTACTCATCCTCCTCCGCCATTGGTCTACTCTCTCATGCCTCTCAACCCTCGCCATCCCCTCGCAGCTCACTATGTTCTTTATCTCCTCAGCAAAATAGAATTGCTCGATCTTTGCTCTTCTGGTGTCATATTTGGGCAACATGGCATCCAATGAATCAAATATGGCAGAATAATAGTGAAGAGCTTCCATAAATCTCCCTAAGAAAAAGGGTCCATTGTGATTTGAATCTTGCTCCACCAGAACAAGAGCCTTGGGTGAAAGGTCATAAATCATGCGAAGTACAGAGGTTAAAGCTCCTCTGCTTTCTTTAACCACACAATGCATCTGAAAAATGCTGGTGATGACCAAAGCTTCACCATCGTGAATTTTTATGTCTTGGGGTCGGAGATTTTCTAAATTTCCCTCTACAGCTAAAACCTCCACTTGAACCCCAACCCCTTCTGCGTGAGATTTCAACTTCTCCCCCATCACTCTGTATCTGTTTATAGAGAGACCAATGCCAGTTACTCGAAGCAGCCGCCGATTCGGAGACTCGGCGAGGCTCTTGATAAGGCTGTGCCATTGATGGCCGTATGGCAAACCAAACGCCATTCCCAAATCCAACACATGGACAGAATTCTCTCCCTCAAAGACTTCCAATATTGATGAATTGGCCACAAAATGCCCAAATTGGATATGTGGGTAAATCTCATAGGCAAGATTTAGAGCTTCATCCTTTTTCTTCCTATCAAAGGAATGATCCACTCTCGTCATGATGGGCAGACCAAAGCCAACGTAGCCAAGTGGCTGAACCAAAGCGAGGCGGTCGGCCAAGCCCTGGACAAAACATGAAGCCACTCGTTGGAAGGAAGACCCAAATACCAAAGCATTGGCTCGAAGCTCAGATAGAAGAATTGAAGCATAAGACCTATCACGGCAAGCCACAGCCTCAGCACAGGCAACAAGAAGGTGTAAAAGCCTCATTCCATCAGCACTAGCATCCTCCTCCGCTGCACTTTCCTCCGCATTAATGATAGCAGCAGCGGCTTCCTCAACGGCCTCTGCCGCCAAATAGCGCTGATTGTAAGTCCAGATGTGAGCTCGGAAGCCAGTACTCAAGCTATCAGAGCTGCTGCTACGGCTGAGGCTGAGGCTACTTCTATTGTTGCTACTGTTTCCACTACCATCTTCAACTGGGATTGATTCGGGTTCAATTTTAAGTCTCTTGTGTCTGAATTCGTCGGAGAAGGAAATGACCCATCTGCTTGCTGCAGTAGTATCATCCAACAAGGAGAGCCAATGGGTGGCTCCACCGTCACCTACGGTATCCTCATCCTCCTTTCCAGTGGAGGTGAAGTCCGCAGAGAAGAAGCTGCCCCCGTCACCATCAAGAGCCATTGTTGGTTTGGTGTCTCTGTCGCTCCTGATGGAACTGAAGGGAAATTGTAAAACATTGAAGGAGGGTGATTGTTATAGCATTGTTGGGTGGAACTTCCTAAGTTTTGGTATACATTATTATTATTGTTATCTTTTATTATAAGTTCTAACAAGAGACCCAAAATGTAGAATTAACACAAGAAATTGGGAGCAATTTTTGGGACAAGGTAGAAACTAAGAAGCTCCTAAGGTTTGGGAACTTCAAATGGTTGGTTGGTTAGTTTAGTAACTCAGAAAGAATATACCTTGGGAGTTAATATGTCATTTTCAGTTTGCTTGATGTGTCTTGTTGGCATTTTGGGTACTTGCTTAATTTTTTCTTTTTAACTCTATAATAATGTCATTCCTATTGCACAGAAGTTTTTTTTTTTTTTCTTTGTTTAAGTTGCATACAAGTTCTTAAGAAAATACTTCCTGACAATCAGATATTTTCGCCATACACCACTATATTATTTTAATTTTTTTATATAGTTGTTTATTTTTTCTTTTTTTCTTTTAAAAAAAAAAAAAAAAAAAAACGATTCTCACTATATAAAAATCGAATCTTAGTTTCCCTATTAAAGTATGTAAATTAGTAAGTAAAGTAAAGAGTAAGTTAATATTATGTATGTAAGGAAGAAGCTTGAGAATGAATGGAAAAGAAGAAAACGTTCTAAGTGTTGAGATTGTAGCTCTCGGGTAATATGCTAAAAAGCACTTGGTGAAGGAAAATTGGCTAAGCATGGAAGCCAAAGTGGGCCATACGTTGGGAGAGTTTATGCGTAGGTGCATAGGGCCTTGTGGGCGGAAGTCATGCTCTATGGAGGTTAGTGGAGTGCATGATAGGCATGGAGGAAGATGTTGATTTTTAGACTAAGTGTTTAACCTTAAGTAGGTGAAAATTTGTCTAAGTGAAGGAGCCATGCGTTGAGCATGAGGCATTTGGTGTGTGGCAGCCAAGGTTTGTAGAGGTTAGTTCGGGCCATGATGGACGTGAGACCATGAGGCTAAGTGTTGGTCGAAGTGCTTGCCATACGCTAGTATAGGCAATGTGTTGATCAAGCCATGAGAGGTTAGTGAGCAAGGTTGTGCATGCGGCAAAGCAAGGCCCTAGGTGAGGGGTTGTGACGTGTTGGCTAAACAAGCATTGTGAACAAGGGAGGCCAAGGTGTTGGCCTTAGGTAAGGCATGCAATGGCCGAGAGGGGCATACGACCAAGGGGTAGCATGCGATGGTAAAGGTAAGAGCCTTGCATTGACGAGTGTTGATGACAAGGTGAGGCTATGTGTAAACCTCGTACTCCATTTTTCCTACATAAGTGAGTAATAGGTATGCTAAGTAAAGATTAAGGATATGTTAAAGTAAAGTTGTGAAAGGAAGTAAAGAAAGTAGAAAGATAGAGGAAGAAAATTCTAAGTGTTGGAAAAACCTAGTCTCGGGTGAGTTTTAGATAGTTTAACAAGTGAAAATTTGACTAAGTATAGAAGCCAAGAGTAGACATGCGTTGGTGTTGGGAAGCATTGATGCATAAGGCATTGTGTGTGGCAATCAAGGCTTGTAGAGGTTGTGTGAGGCTAAGTGTTAAAGCCAAGGACAAACTATGAGTTGGAGCTAAGCATGAGCGCATGAGTTGATGGAATTTTCATGATGCGTTGACAAGGTATGCGGCAGCCAAGGGGCTTGCGAGGTTAGTGAGCATGCGGGTAAGGTATGCAGGGCATTAACGCAAGGCTAGGCATTGAGCCTAGCATATGCGTGCAAGGGATGCATTGAGGCTTGTGTGATCGTGCAGCGAGGAAGGGCTATCATGCAACGAGTATGGGCCAGGCGCAAGCAAGGCGTTGGGTGTTGGGGCGTTGCCTGAGGGTGATCGCATGGTGCATGTGGGGTTGCACGATAAGCGCTAAGCGCTAGATGATGGGGTATACGATGTGCGCAAGGCTAGACGATGAGCGCAAGGCTGAGCGTTGAGGTTGGGTGTGCGTGCTAATCAGTGTGCGGCTATAAGCGCAAGACGCTGGATACTCTATGCATGCTAGAGTTATGCGATGAAGCGAGGAAATATGCAATTGTGCTGGAAGACTGTGCAACTGCTTGGAAGCGTTGGCAGTCTTGACGCAAGGTACATGAGGCATGCGATGCTTAGTGGTTGAACATTGAGGAAGGCTTAACGCTTGGTTGATGATATGTTAAGACTGAGCTATGTGTGGGCTAGGACATGCGTTGGTTTAGGAGTATGCGACCATAAGAGAGATGGGATAGCCTCAAGGTGAGTTATGTGTTGGCCAAGTTGGGCAATGCATTATTTGCAGGAGGCATGTGGCCAAGTAATTGCAAGCGTTGGCTTGAGAGTTAGGCCTTGCATTGATGACCAGAGGAAAGGATCAACTTAGTGACCGAGTAGCTAAGTCAGCTATCATGCTTAGGATGGTTGTTATCTTTTTAAGGATGAGGTGGCAGCTTATCGGTGAATGGTTAGCATGCAGCTGCTGGTATAAAAGGGAAACTTGACTTCAAATAGAGGGTTTTGAGCAATTCACTCGTGCAAAATGAGTGATTCCAAATCCATTCAAACCTTGAGTGTATCTCGTTATTGAGGTTGGATTGCTAGAAGGAAATTCCAGAGGAATCGGGCTGGAGAATAAAGCGGTTGAAGGTCGAGCTCTCGGGTAAGCTCGGGCCAGTCTTGATGATTTGAGGATTCCGGCCAAACCACAAGGAGTTCTGGGCTGAAATTTTAAAGTAAGCTTTCTAAGACATTTTAGAGCAAAATTTGTAGAAGGAAATTTCTTGAGAAAATGCCTAAAAAATTAGTTATATAAATTGTAAGTTGAATTTGGAATCTTGAACAAGCAGGCAGTTGCTTGGGTTGAACAAGCAAGCAGCTTGAAGGGCCAGATGGTGATACCAAATGCATGCACTGAGAGCTAAGTTACGTGCGAGGGATACATTGGCCTGGGCGCAAGGATGCGCTGAGATGCGTTGGACCATGCAATACATCCTGAGGCCATAAGCACAAGAGGGTGTTATGTGGGCGTTGGACTGTGCGGCTGAGTGAGCAGGACTGTGCAGGCAGACACACGAAGTGTTAGGCGCAAGGGGCGTTGGAGCATGTGGCGCATGACTGGAAAAATGCATGGGGCTTGTGTTGATGTGCCATAAGATGGGCGCATGGGCAGTATGATTGGTGCAAAGGCTAGCTATGTGATGGGTCATGCGATAGGCTGTGAGCGCATAGGCTGGAAGCTTGAACGCCTAAGGTAAGACATGGGCGTATGCGATGGACGCATGGTGATAGGCGATGGTGAAGTTGTTGCTGCCTAGTCAAGTTGGAGCCCAAGGATTTGGCTAAGTGTTCAATGCACAGTGAGCTTGGCATTGAAAGGTAAGGCTGCACACTAAACAAAGTAAACTAGTTATGGAATGTTAGTCCCAAAAAGGGGGGCCAATGCTAATAGATAGAATGCATTATGATATCCACAGGTTTGACATCAAATAAGGAGTATATTAAGAGGATTGCCAAAGACAATGAGTGACTTTAATGCTTTAAATGAATTGCAAATGCTTTATGAATGTTTTAGCAATTCATGTTTACTAAAAGCTATTTATGACAGTTATTCTCATATAGTTTCCGAGTAATGCATCTCTCTCTAATGTTATGTTTATGTTATGTACTTCAATGATCATGAGTATGCATTAATACTGAAGACCTTAGGGTAACTATGTCATAAAGAGATAAGAATGTGCCTTAGAACATACGAATAGCTCAGTACCGAAGGACTAAATGAGAAGGTACTGGAGTTTAGTCTTAAATATGAGATTATTAGTATGAATAACTTAGTACTGAAGGACTAAATGAGAAGGTACTGAAGCTCAGTCTTAGATATGAATAGTACAGTACTGAAGGACTAGATGTGAAGGTACCGGAGCTAAGTCCTAGATATGAGTTCTGATGATTGGATCCAATCTACATGCACGTTGGATAGCTAAGGCTAGGACAAAAGTGATGGACAAAGGAGACACGCCTTAACCCGCGTATGTTATGAGGAAAGCTAGGTGGAAGGTAGTAGACAAAGGTGACACACCTCAATCTAAAGGAGTATGGAGAGTTGGACAAAAGGATTCCTTCTCTTAGTTAGGTAGTAATGTAGTTAAGTATGGTAAAGAGTGAGCAAGAGGGCCACTCTCAACTAAGTCATAGTTCAGCAAAGCATAAAATGTGATTTGTTATGTTAATGATTATGTGAATGATGGTTGCCTAAGTTTATGTTTTCAATTAAAGCTTTCAGTTTTATTATCAGTCCATGTATGATGCTTATGTTTTTAAAGTTAGTCACTCACTGGGCTTCTAGCTTATGTTTTCTAATGTTTTCCCCCTCCAAGTAGCGGTCACTCCTCAGAAGACATCTTTGTTGTTACTCTGCCACTCAAAGACTCAGATTGAAGGAAGCTTGATTGAAGACTCTGTATTTGTTAATATACATGTGTCTGTCACATAGGGACTAGTGTTGTATGTTGGGCTCACTAAGTTGTAATGTACATAAGTGTATGTATGAACAATGTTATGAAACCCTGTAATGTAAATATGTTAAGTTTCGAGTAATCTGTTCAATATGTATGTGGAAATGTATGTATTCAGGGTTCGAAAAAGTTAAATAGGTTAGTTAGGCAGTAAGTGCCAACAAAAGGATTGGTAACTGCTACCGTCACATCTCCTCTCAGGTTAAGAGGGTAATCTAAGATGGGGTGTGACACTATGCACTAGCCAAGTCTCGCGTTGAGGTAAGTGGGCAAGGATGCACACACATGGGTAAGGACGCCTTAAGCGATGCAGCTTGTGCGTGCATTAGTGTGTAATGGCCAGAAAAGGATGTGTGTTAAGGTCATGCCATGATCTTGAGATTAGGTGTTGGGCGCAAGAGAGGCACTGATGCATGTGCTGGCCTAGTGGTGTAAGTGTCTAAGTGAAGCTATGCATTGGCAAGATGATGGAGAGTCATGTGTTGGTGATTAGGGGAAACTTTCGGCTTAATCACCAATTGTAGTGACCAACTGTCAGGATTAGGAGGGTTAAACCCATTTAAGGGTGAGCTGGCAGCCTAAGATTAAAAGGGAGTCATGCAGGCTTTAGTATAAAAAGGAAGGTTAACTTCATAAGCATGATTTGAGCAATGCAGTCATGCTATTAAAGTGATTCCAAAACCATCTGAAAGCTTGGTGAGTCTAGTTGATGTACTAGGGCTGCTAGAAGAAATCTTCAAGGAAATCGAGCTGAAATTTGAAGAGGTTGTAAAAAGGTTGATCGCTCATGTAAATCTAGGCCAATGTTGAAGATTTGAAGTTTCTAGCCAAACCACGAGGAATTTTAAGCTCAAATTTTAAGGTAAGCATGTTAAGACGATTTTGAGTGAGTTTGTAGAAGGGAATTTTTTGAGAAAATTTTTGGAAATGAGTTATTTGAGTTATAAGTTGAATCTGAAATTTTGAACAAGCAGGCAGCTACTTATGTTGAGCAAGCAAACAGCTTGAAGGGCCAGACGGTGATGCTGGTGGATGCGCATGCAGAGAACTAAGTTGCGTGTAAGGGATGCGTTGGGTTGGGTGCAAGGATGTGTTGAGATGCGTTGGACCGTGCAATGCATGCTGAAGCCGTAAGCACAAGCGAGCATTGTGTGGGCGTTGGACTATGCGGCAGAGCGAACGGAGCTGTGCAAACAGGCACGCGAGGCGCTAGGCACAAGGTTGCACTAGAATGTGTTGGCGCACGGCTGGACAAGCGCACAAGGCATGAGTTGAGCAAACCGTTGGGCTATGCGGGCGTGTGCTAAAAGCTTGGGTGCAAAAGGCATGCGATGGGCGCATAGGGTGAGCGTTGGTGATGTAAGATTGCCGCATAGCCAAGACTTAAACCTTAACGGAATTTCTAAGTGTTGGACGCATGAAAAGGTATGCATTGAGATGAAACTACCCTATTTTAGACTAAATGTTGAGCTTAATTATGGAAATTAGTCTCAAAAGGGAGACCATTGCTAGTAGCTAAAGTATGTTGTCAGGGTTGACACCAATAGGAAAAGCTTATCAACCCTAGGAGGATTGCCCAAAGCCGTGGGTGACTATAAATGTTTCTGAATGTTTTAGTAACTTCATGTTTTAGTTGAAAGTTTATTCTCATGCTAGCTTATTCTAAAGTAAGTTTTCCAAGCAAATTAAGTTTAGAAAAGATGATAGTGCATGCTAGTTTTAAAAGAGAGTTTCTAGAACATGTTCAAAGTAATGATGTACTTAGTTACATGAAGCATGTGTTAGAAGTTATGTTTTATGATTCCTTGTTTTCAGTGAGCTTGTTCAATGAAAATACTTACTTTAAAAGTTATGTTCAGCTCGATACTGAAGTACTTAGGGAAGATATTTGAGCAGTTGTACCTAGTTTCAGTAAAGATCTTTGACACCGAAGTTATGATAAGTTGGACAGGATCCAGTTTAGCTCTACGTGCACGTATGAAAAGTTAGTGATGTAGTTGGGATTGAACAAAATGGTTCTTTCCCAACATTAGCGGTAAAGTGACTGAATAAAAGGGTTTTCACCTCAATCCAGGCTTATGTTTGAGGGATTGAGCAAAAGGGTTATCTCTCAGACAAGGATAACTGATGTTGAAAGATTGAGCAAAAGGGTTCTCTCTTAACTAGGAATTAGTTCGGCTATGTTTTCAGATATGATGGTTTTAAAAGTTTTATGTACATGTTTGCTTGGAAAAGTTCCCGTTTTTAGCATTCAATTTTCTAGCTTTCAGTTTAAGCATGAGATTTATGTTTATATTGTCACTCACTGGTCTAGCAACTCACTTCATTTTAATTGTTTTCCCTCCCTAGGTAGTGATCATCTCCCCAGAAGATAACTGCGTTGCTGCTCTACCACTTAAAGACTCTGACTAGAAGTGAACTATATGCGTTGGTTCTGTTAATGTTTGTACACATGCTTTGATCATATAGGGACTTGTTTAGTATGTTGGGATCCACTGAAACTTGGGTTTGTATATTAGTTGTACATGTATTGTTATTGTAAAACCCTCTTAATGTTAAAAGTGTTTAAAGTTTTAGTTGCTTAGTAAATGTGTGATGGTATCCAGGGTTTCTTAAACAGGTTAAGCATGTCAGTTAGGCAGTAAGTTCTATAAAAGGGTTGGTAACTGTTGTTGTCACGTTCTCTTCCAAGTTAAGAAGGTAATCTGGGAGGGGGTGTGACACTCCTATCATTTTTTTCCTTTTTTCCTATAATTACTACTTTCCAATTAAGAGAGAAGAATATATATAAAAAGAAATTAGATAAAAAGGATACTTTTAATTCCTATTAGTATAGTCTTGAAAAGAAATTAGATAAAAAAAAAAAAGGGTACTTTTAAAACTATTTAGAAAAAAATTGTTGTTTTTTTGTCTTTATTAGAATGTTGTCTCTTCAATAGGTACATTTACTTCGAACTATGTTCCTCCACTTCATGCAATTAACAAAAAATAAATAGAGTTAAAACAGTTATTTTCCTTTATATAAATAAACTGTTAAAATTTGCATTGTATATATCAATTTGGAATGGTGGTGGTGTGTTTATCGTTCTTCTCTACCCTACCTGGGTTTAAGCCTAGCTCCAAACATTTTTTTCCCTTTTTTCTATAGTATTCGAAATATTAATAGTCTATCACTTTGCAATAAAGCATTAAATAATTAATGAATTAAGTAATTGTATCATTTCAATATTTCTATTTATAAAATATAGTATGTTGATTTTTCTTTACCAACAAACACTGTTTATTAATGATAAACTTAGTTTATTTGAATACTGTATAAATTTAGTTTATAAGGTTAAAATTTAAAATGATTGATATTTCAGTATTCAAATTATATTTAATTAGTTCAACTACACGGCGTGTTTTTTTATCATTACTCATCATAAAATCACATATTGTGATTTTCTATAATATTATTATAATTAAATTATATATTTAAAATTATTATAATTAATAAATAAAAGATTTTTTAATAAAGTTTTTAAATCAATAATAATTATTTCAATTTCAATTTTTTAAAGAATAAGGAAAAAATGTAAATAGTGTATAATGATTTACAAAAACAAAAATATTATATATCAAAAGAAAATGAAAATGAAAAAAACTAACGATTTGTTCAATAAGGGATTTGAACTCGGGTGGAGAGAGAAAAAAGTGAATTTTTATAAATTTCTTTACTCGTTAAATTAACATTATACAATTATTTAATCATCAATTATTTATTGTTGTACTAATTATAATATTCTTTTTATAACAAAGTGATAGACTATTGATATTTAAGATTGAAAAATTCAAAACAAGAAAAGAAAATAAAAGTAGAAAAAGAAAATAAAAAATAAAAAATAAATGCTTGGGGTTGGGATTGAACCGGGTAGAGAAAAAATACATAATTCCACCGCTACTCTAAAGTGACCTATATAACAACAATTAGCAGTTGCAATGACACATAATATGAGATAAATGCGTCTTTTCAAAAGACACTTTCGATTTTAAAAAAAAAAAAAAACAAAAACATGGTCCCCTAAATTGTTTTAAAAATACTCTTTTTACCTAAATTCTTTTCAAAACTACACTAAATTCCTAGTTGACCCTACTCTTGTTTGACAAGAATAATTGAAACACATCAACATCTGCGTCAATAAAATTGGGATTGTTTAATATATTTTATGCTCCTCAATTATTATTATTTTTTTTATGTGAGTGGTTAGATCTTTAAATCCTACCCTCCAAAACAAAATCGTTAAATCCCAAAAGTTTGATACAAAACAAAAACTTGTACAATAAAGTATTATTTTTAAATAGTTTGATTATTAAATTTTCATCATCTTGACATCTTAATGACGTTAGATTAAACGATTTTGAAAGTCAAGGGTAATTAATTAACATCGAAATCTCTTTCAACAAAAAGAAAAAAAAAGTTAACAATGAAATATAATATTTACAACATTAAAACCAAAACAAAAACTTATGAAAAGGATTATTCAGAGTGTTGTATTTTAGGACTGCTAGATTCCATTTTATTTCACAATACCAAATGGAGGCCTATGAACAAATGAAGATGTTAAGGATTCCTAGTGCCGGCTTGAACAAGAATGCCTAATTAAATACACCTATCAAAGAATGAAAGCAATTGCATTGAGTTGTCTTCCCATCACAATGGGGAAATATTAATAAAAAAAATAAGTGTAATATCAATTTATCTAATGCATAAATTTGGAAGTGTAATAATTTACTTGTATTTTATTCGTAAATGGTTTGGAATTAGTCAACTGTCTACGTAATGCCCTACATCTACTATACGCCTACGCAATCCAAGGGCAACATAAATCATACCAAATTCCAACCAAAAAGTTTCTAATACTTCTGTAGTAGTATCTACTATTCTCATTCATCATTTAACACATCATCAAATGATTTATTAATTTATTATTCATTTATTGTTTGGACCCCACATAGTTATTATATGTTATCGTTGTGGCAAGCAATGAAATGAGGTAATATGGAAAATTGTCTGTATTACCATAGTACTAGAAATTTTCTCAATGCAAACCAACTTTTTGTTTTGGTTTAGTGGATAGGTTTAAAGAATATCAATCTTTTTAGTTCCAACTTCTCTTATCTTAGTTGAAAGTTCATATTTTAGGTCGTTGAACTATGTCCATATTGGCTAAATAATAATGATATCATTCAATAATATTTTGTTGTAGCTTCTTTGTAAATTTAATTCTAATATAGATGAGTTTAAATTAAGGAATTACATAATAATATAACTTCAATAACGTTAGCTAACATAATCTAATAGTTTTTTTTTTTTTTCTTTTTGTTGGCAGAAATATGAGTATATTCCCCCATAAATTGGGCCAAGGCCCAGAGGACACCGTACCCTTTTGAAACTAAGTTTGGACACGTCAGCAAAGATCCAATCAAGACGAGATACGGATAAGGACTGTGACGGGCCTTGACTTTAAACGTCAACCCGCCCATGGTTCTATTTCAGATTCATCTTTTTATTTATTTATTTATTTATTTATTTAGTTATTTAAGAAAATGGTTAAACTATTCTTATTTAAAATCTAGACTTCATAAAACTTTCAATTGTGTTTTATCACACCAATCTAAACATAGTTCAACTAGAATAAACTTATATTATCAACTTTGAGGTACGAGATTTGATCTTCCACACCACATAGTAAAAAAAATTATGTTTTATTATTGACAAAGTGAGCATACTTCAATAGTAATTAACATGTACTATTTCTCTTGAGATCGTAGTTCAAACCTATATTCTATTATTTGTACTCGTAAACAAAATGAATTTTGTGTCTAATGGATCCATTAATTTTTAAAACTCTTGAATATGCTTTTCCAAGACCTAATTAAAATTTTTAAATTCATATGTTTATTAAACACAAAATTGAAACTTAAAAAATTTACATTCTAAACTACAGAGATTTATTAATAAACCAATCAGAAACGAAGGGTAATGGCTTCTCGTGCAAATTCCGATGGGCGCAACCTGGCACTGGACCCCGATACCGACATCCCTGAAAATCCAGCCTATGAGTTTGCAGAGCTCGCCTTCCATCGACTTGTAGGCGTGGTCAAAACCGAGGTTGGCTACTCTCAGGTCTGCTCTGGAACTACCAATCACGTGGAGGTTGTTCGGGTCGTGTTCGATCCAAAACTCTGCCCTTACACCAACCTCCTCTCTCTCTTCTGGTCTCGCATTGATCCCACCTCCCTCATTCGCCAAGTATGCACAACATCCACTTTCTACAAACATTTGTTTCTGATGATTCTGTAATCTCAAAAGGTTTCTGTTTTGTTTTTGTTTTGGTGTAACAAGGGGGCAGATAAGGGGCGCAATATCAATCAGGGATATACTACTTCCACGAAACGCAAGCTCGTTTAGCTCATGAATCCAAAGAATCCAAGAAGTTGGAGTTAAAACAACAGAGAAGTTGTAACAGAGATTCTTCCATCCAAGAGATTCTATAGGGCAGCAGAGTACCATCAGCAGTATCTAGAGAAAGGAGGAAGGAAAGGCCATAAACAGTCTGCTGAAAAGGGTTGCACTGATCCCATTAGATGCTATGGTTAAGGCCAGCCAAGAATAATAAGATTGTGTGTCTTTGTCATTGCTGTGCTTCTGTTGCTTCTGGCCTTGGTTGTGAGTGGAGCTTTCCTATCATATCACAAGGAAGTTTCACAGACCTATAATATAAGTTCCAGGCTTCTCTATGCTAGCATCACATGTTTTTTTACTCCTCTTTCCAATTCTCTTTAAACCAATCCTAAAAGAAAAGTAAGTCATTGTCTTAAGGAGGCAGCAAGTATCATGCTACAGGAAACAACAATGATAACCAAAATGAAATAACATGAATTGGCTATTTCAGTTTCAAATGGTAGAAGCCTAATTCTCAACGATTGATTGAAATCATAATGTTTGGTAAAACAATGAAAACAGAAGAATTGCTATACGATCAGATGAATAGAATGATGAACTAACTTATATCACACTTAACTTATCTACTGTACATCGAGTGGAAAGCGTGTGAGAAAGTGTGTCCACACTACACCACTTCAGTTCCATGTAAATATTATTCCATTTCTGTCCGCAGATGCAAGGGGTTTTCCAAGCCCACTCCATGAACAACACAGAACAGATGCAGCATGCTCTTTCAGAGTGCTTACGATATCTTGTTTTGATATTGACCATACATGGACTGACCCATCCGCGGAACCAGCAGCAACATAGTTGTCGTCTGGACTGATGCAAGAACGGCTCCAATTGGAGGCTACTCTATTCCCGGATGCACGTAATGTCCCACAGACTTCCAAAGATCGAATATCAAATAAATTATGCAAGTTATCTCTCCCACTAGTCAATATTGTATTGCCATTACGTGATAAAGAAAGAGATGTAACAGCAAGGGAGTGTCCGGCAACTTCACTAATCAATTTTCCTGTTTGAATATCCCACAACCGAAGATTTCCATCCACATGGCCAGAACAAATGGTCTGTCCATCCATGCTGAAGCGAACTGCATTGCAATTGCTGGCAAAAATGAAGGTCTTGGTGCAGTAACCCTTCTGTAGATCCCAAATTTTAATGGTGCGATCATATGCAGCACTCACAACATAGCGGCTAGAAATTTTGCTTACGTCTACGGCACATACTTTGTCTGAGTGACCAGTCAACGTATGGCGCACCCTTCCAGAACTGATGTCCCAGGCATATAAGTTGTTTGAACTGCTTGCTGCAATAACAGATCTATTATCGTGGGTAATTGCAAGATCAAGAACAGAACCAAGGCACCCTTGCAGAGTGGAACTTAATGATCCAGTATTCGTATCCCACAATTTGACTGTACGATCCTGTCCCCCACTGATCAACTTTCCTGAATTATGTTCAAACAATATAGTACCACAGCCCCCTTCATGGCCACGGATCCTATGCTTGCACACTGAGGGTACAGTGGATTCCACAAAGAATTCAGCACCCTCTTCACTTTGGCGAACCACACCATCAACCTGTTGCTGAGCAAGTTTCTCTAAACCACTAGCCTTGAGTCGGTCAATCATATCTTCATAGAGTGCATTTGCCTGATAAATAACAAAAGAGACCGTGAACTTACTTCATTTCGAAAGACAATAATTCATAAACCCATTTCTCGTCTCCAAACTGAACTAAAGATAACAAATTAGTGGTATATTAACCTATGGATCAACAAGAACATCATTGAATTAACTTCACAAAATCCCAAAGAACATAAAGCCAATGTGCTACGTGTTATCAACTGGGGAATTCAAGTATTAAGAATAGTAAATTAGACTTTTCCATTTAACCCTTCTGAAGCACGTATGATTGATATCATGAACATTATGATCAGCATACAATCAAACAAACAAAAAAAAGAAAGCAAGAGATGTTGTCTACATTATTACATGATGGAGCATGTGAACTAAAAAATTCGTGTTAAGTATTTTAAAACCCTGATTGTGATTCAAAATTCAAATTAAAACATGTTACCACTTCTAGAGTTCACTCCCAAGTCCTAGCAAAAAGAATGAGATTGTTCTATTTATTTGTACAATAACTAAATCCTATATTTTCAAACCAATGACTTAAAAGGAACAAAAACAAAACAAAAATATAAAGACCTCATTGAGGCGTTCAGCATCCTGCATCTTTTGAAGCATCCACCGGTCAACCAACATCTTATTTTCAGCCTCTGCATTCTTAGCTTTAACTGTCATCGCTTCAAGCTGTGTTTTAATTTCTTGATTCTCATATATGGCCAGTTCCAGAGCTTTAATTTTAATCTCTAAGTCTGCCTTCAGCTGGAAGCATTCTTCCCTGAATAACTTAAAAAGTTCCAAACATTCATACAACATTTTGAACTGAATTCTTCAAATTTATTCCCAACTCCAAAATGACCATAATTATGAGTGAAAAAGGGGCAAACCTGGCTCGATTTAATTCCTGTTCCAAGTTATCAATTACAGCATCTTTCTCCCCAATCAAAGATTTAGAAGTTCGAACCTCGGCCACTTCAACCACAAGTTGCTCAGACAATCGTGATTGAGCCTTATAACACTGCTGAAGCTCCAATTCCAGCTTCTCTGCTTTCTCTTTCCATTCCGAACTCTGAAAGGAACATAACCCAAATACCCAATAACAAGTTTAAACTGAAACCGAGAGAATTAATTCAACAGAATGCGATGTTCTTCGAATCAAATGATCGGAAGTAACCCAGAACTTGTACAAAGTCGGCAACAGTGAATAATTGAGTAATTCTGGATGGAAAATGAAGAAATCAAAGGAAAATCAGAGAGAAGAAGAGACCTGGGTTATGATTGGGCGAGAGAGAGCGAGAAAAGCAGGAGCATGCGCACCTTCTTCAAGCAGATGGCGTTGCCGCAGCGCCTTGAGAGCGTGCTTAATCGCTTCGTTTGCTAACTGATTTGGGGACATGATCATAATCGATCGCCGTCTGCAAAAACCTTCTTATGATGATTGATCCAAGAAATCCCACAAAACAAACCAAACCGAAATCATTTCGCTCTTGTTCACTTGAATTATAGATAAAGCAACATCTTTCTACCCTAATTTTTATAATTTCTTCAAGAAAATAAATAAATAAACAGACGTAAACCCCTATCTTTTTATACAAATAAATAAATAAGAAAAACTGACTTTCGTTTAAGATAACTATTTAAATAGTAAAAATGAGTATAAAAACTTATGTTAACAAAATAAATATATAAGTTTCTCATTATTTAAATTAAATCCCCTTTCATAGAAATTGCTTACTTTTCCTAATTTTAATTTTTTTTCATTTTGAAAAAAAATATATTTTTTTTGTTCAATAAATTTTGGAAAAAATTTTAATTCAATTTTAAGTTTCGTTTCAATTTAATTTCTTATGTTTCAAGATTTACATTTTTAATCTCTATTTTTCACTAAATAACCAATTTCAATTATTGATATTAAATATTAATTTAAATTATAAAGTGAAATTTCAAATTTAATTTTAATATTGATGTAAAATAGTAAAAATTAATTAATTATAATAGAAAATTGAAATTTTAATGAAAATTTTGGGTTAAAAATATAAATCTTGAATTTAGAAACTAAATTAAATTAAAAAATTCAACTCTTGTTGATATAAGTATAACATTTTGAAATCTAAGAACAAAATGAAATTAGACCAAATTCTACCTTCAAAATTTTATATATATATATATAACATCAAAAACATTTCTTTTACCTATGAAAAAAAAACTCCATAAAAAGGGACAAAAGCAAAAGATTTTCCTGGGTGATTAATTGTAAGAAATAAATATTTACCAAACCATTTTGTGATGTTAAAGAATTATCTTGTCAGGTGTTGAAAGTGTTTTCCAGTGAGGGGAAATTGGCTCATAAATCAGAAAAGAAACTGAACTGGAATCCATAAATGAAAAAAAAAAAAAAAAAAATACCAATTAATGAAATATTGTTTTAGATTATCTGTTGTTGTAGAATAGAATAGATAAGAAATGATAATACACATGAGAAATTAATGGGAATAATTTAAGCTGAAAGAGTCCATGAGAGATAGCAGAGGTAGACTTTTGAGGGGATTAACAACAATGATTTTGTTCTATTAACAATCAAGGTAGAAGGAAATGAATTCCCATGTATCAAACTATAAACATGTGACTACGAATTGTGGAGTTTCCCAAACCAACACCCATTTTTTCAGAAATCAATAATTAGAAGTAGAATCCCCAGCACTTTCTTCTCTGTATACCACCCCTTTCTTTTATCAGGGAACTGCCCTTCTTCCTTCACCAATGCAATCTCTAGGTCTACCCGGCACGAATTCTATCCAACCAATCGACGCTCTTTCGAGCTTTTTCAAACTGTTGGTCGATGCTTCTTCTCGGTTTCTCATAGAATTCCACACTTCTCCTTGATCTCTCTACTTGGTCAATTGAAATTTTTAGTTTCTCTAGCTTCTCAATGTTGTCAAACTTGCATCCTTGCGGTCTCGATTTGTCTAGCCTATCAACGCTTTTCCTAGGCTTCTCTCGCCTGTCTGTGCTCCTTCTTGGGCCCTCGAAACAATCCGTGCTCCTTCTTGATTGCTCCATTCGGTCTGTGCTTTTCCTTGAACCATTCCTTCGTGAAGGTGATCTCTCAACGGTGGATACAAATTTCTTGAGATGCCTGATGTATTCTGGGAAGAGTTCAAGATCACAATGGTTTCCCCCTTTCAGCCACAAGGGTTCATATTTCTCTTGACACAGCTCCCACAGCTGTTTGCCGTGAGAGAAATCAACAACGTCGTCAGAAGTTCCCTATAAATGAAAACATCAAGGGAATGCATAGTCAGAATAAGAAAAAACGGTTGAAGCATAAAACACATTCTCCTGACTTGATAGATAACATAAAATCATTTAAGATCTACAAACTTACATGAATTACCAGCACAGGGCACTTAACATATGGTATTTTATCAATGTTCTGCAGATAATCAAAGGGAAAAACATCAGGACTTCATAATATTAGATAAAATAAGGTAAAATAACTTGTGTTATTGACAAACAATATAGGACCTTATAGATGTCAAACCAGTACGTGCGTTTCACTGGATACATGACTCTCAATCCTGACAATATAGGACTATGCAGGACAACTGCTCGTAGTCGGGGCAAACGTGCAGCAAGGTCCAAAGTTGGGCCACTTCCAACAGATTGACCATAAAGGATTATTTCCTCTTGTTTAGCACCATACTTCTCCTCAAGACACTTGTATGCAGCTTCAATATCTGCATAAGTATTGTGCTCGCTAGGCTGCAAAAGAATTGTAAACACAATAACAATGTTAAGAATGACAGAAGATTAACTTCTACTGAAATTTGAAGCATGGAAAGGACTCGATGGATTTACCTTTCCAGTGGACTGCCCATATCCAGAATAATCGTACCTGCATAAGTTTCAAGATAAAGTTTGAATGAATAATCACACATCTTGTCGTCCTATAACCGTATAGGACTTTTGCTGACATTACATGTGTCAAAACTACATCATGTCGAAGGATAAAAATTAAAGACTTTCATCAAGGGTGAGGCCAAAGAACAAGATACGTACGATACTGATTCATAAAAACTAAGAAAATATCACATCATTACAAAGCCACAATACTTTCAAGGTTTGAATGTGAAATCAACAATAGTTGCTCTAGATTATCCCATTAAGCAAAGATATAATGTTGCAGGGCAAACAAATCCTTTCCCTTTTCTTTTATGTCTACCTAAAAAGGTTCAAGTAAACAGCAAAAGGAAGAAAGTAGTTGGGGCAGACTTGATTAAATTCACACTGACTCAGCTACCATACTCAATCTAACTCCGGTCTTGAGCCCACAATAGTGTTGCAAACACTGAAGCCTTGTGGTTCATATTTCTCATTTCACTTTGTCGAGAAGATTGGGAACAAGGTTTCCGAAACTTTCGAATTTGGTTCAGTTTCATACGATCGTGGAAGACGAATTTAATATGCGCCATGTTGTGGTAGTAAGTAGAACGAGCTCCACAGAGATAGAGCCCAGCAGAGTGATTATTCAAAATTAGCACCAACACAACAGAATCATCTTCCAAAATATAGATCTGCTATAGATCACCACTCTAACAATTGATCTCAACCAATTCTACTTCAAATACTCAAATACTGAACCCACCAACAACAATTAAAATCAATCACTAAGAACCCACCAACAACAATTAAAATCAATCACTAAGAACCCACCAAATATCATAAACTTCCACTTGAGTATAAACATGTAATTTCCAGTAAGCAGCTAAAAAACCCAGTCCTCGACAACCAAACCAGAGATTCAACAAATGGGCAAGGTCAATTCGCCACTAATTCGCCAAAAACACCAAGTGGGAAAAAAATTATGAACTCTAAATACAGGAATTGAAGAAGAAAAACGAACATACCCAAGAATATTAACGCGCAAATGAATGCTGAGTTCAATGAAGAGCTCGTACATCTGACCAACATCGGCGGCATTTCCATGGGAATAAAGAAGCGTGGAAGTAGCCATAGGGTAACGGATGTAAACAGCGACGATCTCATTGCCTTTACGAGTGGGGAGCTTCCAGACATCGACATTTTCGCGGTGGGGAAAAGGATCTAAGAGAAGAAGACCAGTGGGTTGGTCTTTGAGAAGCTTGTAAGAGGGTGGATTAGGAGGGAAGAAGGCGAATTTAGCAGCCATGGAAGAAGTAACTCCACCCATGAAGCTTCTTCTGTGAGTGAGATGAGACTGAGATTGGGATTCAGAGAAGGAAGTGGAAAATGGAAGGATTTTAGAGAAAAGAGAAGGGAAATTTACACATTCCCTTGGGCGTTTGAAGTTCTTTTGCTTTTCTTCTTTTGCTTAGCTTCCTTCTTCGAAAAGTATGTGTTATTATCTGTCTGTCTCGGGGCAAAGGCTTTGAGAGAAGAGGAGAGAGGCAGAGAAGGGAAGAGAGAAGAAGACTTTGGAGTGAGAGAAAGTGAGACCTCTATCGTTCTTGTTCACTTGTTTATTCAAAGGGGAACCGATTCTGTCACCCGCAGTGTCATGGAAACATCCATCTTACCTTCTTTATGCCCACACATCTTCATATTATGTCCTCTCTTTTTTTCCCCTTCTCTTTTTGTTCTCAATTCCATATTTCTGTCTCTATAGTTTTGAGATTGCTTCCATTTCATTTCTCTATAGTTTGGGAATTATTTTCGTCTCTTCATAAGACTTTACCAGCTTTTATGTCGGTCGATTTTTTATCCCTTGAAAACATTTTGGCTCATCGGTTTTTTTCTAATGTCCACTCGATTTTAAATTATAGTATAATCGACTTTTTATGCTGATGTATATCAAAGAATAGACATAAAAATTTACGAGATTTAACTAAATTGTTATGAGTTGATGATAAGTACATAGGTTCGTGTATGCTTACCTCTAAAAGGGTAAAGATTGTCTCTATAAGAGCAAGTTAAGGAATGTGGCCGACTAACCAAAAAGAAAACGTAACCCTAAGAGGACCCACTAGGCCGAGTCGAGGAGTTTGAGAATTCTCTCATAGTTGAACTCCCATAAACAATGTTGTCGGAGAAGAACAATAAAAACATGAGAGTCACCTCTCCTATTTGAGATTGACAAACCTACTCATGTTCTGCTTGAAACCATTTACACTTGAAATTTATTGGGTCAAGCATATTGTCGATGCGAGATCTCTCTTTTTATCGAACAATTTGTGTCAGATTCTCCTAACCAACCTCATATCTCACCCTGTCTAACCGTATCTCTACATTAACACAAATCATAAATATAAGTTTAAGATTTAAAAACTAAAAGAATTAAATTGAAATGAAGGGTAGAAATTTTTAATTTTTTATAGAACCCATATTGAAAGTAATAAGATCTAAATTTCGTTAGCATATAAATGGAAGAATTCAAACCACATATCTTAATAGTTGTGTAACAAATAGTAGGGTTATATTTAATTTGGTTTATATTTAAAGATATTAAATGCATAAGATAAATTTTCTTTTTAATCTCATTCTCATCCCCTTTTATTCACAAATCTCATTTCTATCCGTTTGTCCAAAATTAAATCCAGAAAGAAAATGCACCTCAGATATTCAACAACCCTTTTGAATATGGATAAGACAAGGGGAATTTGGAATATGATTGATTGATATTGACCTATTAGATTAAATGTTTGAATTTTTCCTAGATTCTCATCTCTTTTCTATTTGTGACCTAAAATAGAATTAACAAGTCTCAATCCTTATGTTTGATGGGCAATACCCTCTCAGTTTAAAATTTGTTCATATTTCTCTTGAAATATTAAAAAAATTTCAAATTTTAATGTTTTAACTTTTTTGTTGTTTTTTAATTAATAACTTTTGGAATGGAAATCTCACTTTCAATGTTATAGGGATGGTTTGATAATCATTTTGTTTTTATTTTTTATTTTTTAAAATTAAATTTATAAATACTTATTCTATATTCAAATTTATTGTTTTGTTATCTAATTTTTACGCATGTTTTCCTTAACCAAACTAAAATTTTGAAAACTGTAAAACAAAAAAAAAAAATTTAAAAAGTTAAAAATTAAATATTATTATTTAAGAAATATAAAAAATTAATTAAAAATAGACTTGATTTTCAAAAAAACCAAATAATTGCTAAATAGTATCATAAATTTTCCTGCAAAAGTTATATATACACACGTTTATAAATGAAAAATTATTTCAAATGGTAAAACTGTTAAAAATATTTACAAGATATAGCAAAATTTAGAGCTATCAATGATAAATGTTGATAAACACTGATAGACTTCTATCAGTATCTATCAATATCACTGATAGAAGTCTATCAGTGTCTATTAGTGTCTATCATTGATAGTTCTAAAATTTTGCTATATTTTGTAAATATTTTGGTTTGTTTTTTTATATTTAAAAACAACTCATCTTAAGATAATTGTTTTAAATGGTAAAAATACTAAAAATATTTTTAAGTATAGCAAAATATCACTATCTATCGCAATCTATCATTAATAGAAAATGATATTTTGCTATATTTATCTTTATTTGAAAACGACCCATTAATTTATTGTTTTTTCAATTATTATTATGATGCTTTTTTTTTTTTTTTAATCTTCGTTTTTACTAAGGTGATAAGTCTTTATACTTTAACAATGATGACCTCTAAAGACATAAAATTCTTATGACCTTATACATGTAAAGTTCACGTGACATACCGAGGAGTTCAATTTTCAAAATTTACAATCTCGATGGTAATAAGTAAAAAGAATAACTTTGCTAAAAAAAATTAATAAAGAAAAAGGTAAAGGTAGAAAAGAGACCACACTTATGTGGTTGAATACTTACATTTTAAGAAAGACTATATAGTTAATTCGTATATTTTTCTTTAAAAAATATATATTAAATTTTCATTGATTAAACTATATTGGAGCAGCATGAAATTAAATAATGATTATGAGTAAAAGTTGAATGAATTTGCATGGGAACATTTGAATAATAAGGGGAAATAGTGAAAATTATAATGATTGTTTATGATAGGGTAGATAGAGTGATGTTGAAGGGAAGGATATATTAAATGTGAGAGTTGAATTTTTCTTTTTCTTTTTTTTTTCTTTTTTTTTTTAAAAAAAGTATATATTAAAATGGAAAAATAAAAAAATTAAAATAATTTTAACTTTGAAAACGGCTTGACAGGCTGTCCCATTTCGTTACTCGTGTCTATATGATTTTGAACCCCACTCCCCCTTTCGCCAAAGCACACAGAAAGAGACCATTCTATTTTTTTTTCTCCATTGCCTACTCTACTCTACTAATATCAATGTTAAATTTTGGATTTTAGGGTTATATTATACTTTCCCGATGTTCGGTTGAAATTTGTAATTGTATTAATTAAATTTTTTAATTTTTTATAAACAAATTAAATTGGAGTCTCAATTAAGATTTTTCTTGAAAATTGTCAATACTTCAAATTTATTCGTTCATTTTATCAACTTGACGTTTGAAGAAGTGAAATCGTTCATGTGTAACAATTGATGTAATGACAAAAGATTTCATTGTTCATGTGATAATTGATGCAATGACGAAAAACATTCTTGATGCTTTGTTAGTTCTCGTGCGTCGGTTGATGTTCACTCTTTTTCTAAGTATAATTGTTTTCATAATTTTCTTACTCACCATTTTAATCTAAAATAAAATTCTTGTTGTAAAATTGGTAACACTACATAGTTGTATGCGCATATTTGAAACATACCTGACAAGCTGAATGATTATTTCGACGTCCATTCCAACGGCCTTTTCCTTTTCCTTGTCCGTTTCCATGTCCATTTACATTGTTCTGATTTTGTGAAGATCTATTATTACCATTAATCAAGTCGCGTTGTTGTTATTGTTTGTCAATATTTGGCCCTTTGTTGGTCAAGTTTACAGATGTTGAGCCATTAAACGAGCTTGTTTTCTGACTATTTTAATGATCCAGAAGTTTTTCATCAAGCAACATCTCAGATTGCAATGTTGGTCATTTGATATCCATTTTGGTTTGAAGTGTGGCAACGATAGGATCATACTCTTCTTCTAATCCTAGAAAGATTTGAGAGACCAAGGCACGGAAAGAGACAAGTTTGCCAGCTTTTTCTAAGTTATCTGCATGAATCTTCATAATACACAGATATTAATCTATTTTTAAAGAACCTTTTCAAATAGTTTGAAATACCTGTCTCAAGTAATCTTCCTCAGCAAATGATTGAATCCCAAGCAGCTTTTATATTGTATCCCACAAATTTTTTACATTTTCATATCCCATCACTTGTATAGCAACTTCTGTTGTCATGAAGTTGTATAACCAATCTAAGAGAAAATGACATGTGGCGTGTTATTACTAGTTTTGTTGTTTCGCCTTCTTCTTCTAATTTGGAAGATCATGAAATTTGTTGGCTTTTTTTTTCACCTTAATTGGATGTCCTATATGTTCTTATTGAGGACTATGCTTATTGGTTTGTTTAATTTTAATAAAGTTTTTTTCAAAAATTTAAAAAAAAATGATTCATTTGTGACAATTATGAAGCCCATTGAATAATTAAAAGTTCATGAACTTTTAAGTGGAAATTGTAGGACAATATAAATTTATAAATTTATAAATTTAGTCAAAAGTTTAGAATTTTAATTAATACAATCCCAAAATTTAGAAATATAAATTTGTATTTTTTTTTCCATAGATCATTTGCTAAAAAACCAAAAAAATAAAACTCGTTTACTAGAAACTGAAAAACAATAAACATTGATAAATTTTAGGAAAAAATATCAATTTATACCACTCAAGTTTGATATTGTATCAATAACTTAGAAACTTTGGACATCTCGACTCCTATATTGAGGCAAGTCTTAGTTTTTACGTTAAAATCGTGAACTAATAGTATTTATTTAAATTTTGTTAATGTATCAATTTATACTTCCATTACTTTTCATAGAGATTTCATTTGAGAACCATCCATACATCAATTTCAATTGTCTATTTTGTGAAATTGACATTTGAAAAGATCTACATATATGTGAGAAATGTTAAGGGAGTTAAAGCAAAATAATTATCTTTAATTGGTACCAATTATAAATTTTCACGTCACCTTTTGAAAGAATGACGTAAATTGACAAAATTACGAAAATTTGTTATTTAAATTAATATAACTATTAGCCAAGAGGTCTAATTTATATATAACTTCAATGTTTGACCAATATTTTTCATTTTAACTCCTTGTTTTTCTTTCTTATTTTAATGAACCTTGAGTGGTTTTATTACTGTACTTCTCTTTTTTTTTCTTTTTTTCTTTTTCTTTTTTTTTTTGTTGTTGTTAATAGCTGGCCAAACAGCACATCTCTTTTGATGTTCACTATAAAAGGCCTAATAATTGATTTTTTTTTCCCTATTGAATCTCAACTACACCATATTAGATCTATTTTAAAAGGGTTTTGAATTTAAAGAAAAAAAATCTATATAAAAAGGACAAGAACAGTGATAGTAAAATTTAAATTATTTCTAAATTTTAAACCAATATTAATGTCAATATATAAAATTACGGGAGTTTTAAAACTTAAAAATTTAATACACGCTAAATTAAAAGTTGAAAACTAATAAATACGAACATTAATTTAACAATTAAAATTATCGTTACCAATTACCAAACATGTAAATCTTAAAGAGATAAAAGTATTTTAGAAAAATAAATAAATAATAGAAAATGGAATAAAAAAAAACATTATTTTTATAATTACGATAAATACCCCTAAACCTTCGGAATCATATCAATTTAAACCATAAACTGATAATTGTACCAATTTAAACCATGAATTTTGAAGTTGTATCAATTTAAACCTCAAACTAATAATTTAATCAAATTAAACCTTGAAATTTCACAAGTATATCAAATTAAACCCTGAACTTTCACAAATATATCAATTTAAACCTTAAATTTTACAAGTGTATCAATTTATACCTTCATTCAGATTTAGTTCGAAATATATCATGCAAAATATTTAATTTTTTTCAATTAAACTTATAATTGTTTTAAGTGAATCGATTTATAATCATTATCAAATAGTCAATACATAAATTATTATACACGTGTGTAGTTTTCTATAAATGTAGATTTAGCAAAATTGACGATTATAATTTGAATTGACAATTTTCAAATAAATGTTAATTGGGAGTCTAAATTGATTTGCCCATGTAAGTTTATAAATTGATTTGTCCATGTAAGTTTAGAGATTGAATTGACAAAATTACAAATCTCACACGACGTTTATCCAAATAAAATATAATTGAGGATGTAAATCGACATAGTTATGAAAATTTAGGGTTTAACTTGATATACTTATGAAAGATGAAAGTTTATAGTTTAAATTGATATAATTATGAATTTGGAGTTTAAATTAATACAATCCTAAAGTTTAGAATTTAAATTGATATAATTAATAATTTATGATTTAAATTATTACTAAATTTACGAGTCATTGAATATTCGAATAGTCAAATTGAGAAAGACATTTATTTCAGTTTTGGACCATTCTAAATCTTAGACAATAGAAATAGAACAGTTTATCATCCGACCGGACGAAAACAAAACACGAGTCGAGTCGTGTTGAAAATATAAATTGATTTTAATTTGGTTGGTTCATTTTATATAGTAGCAAAAAGGAATGGACATTTTCTTTAATTTTAATTAAGTAGATTAACGATAGCTTGATATTTTTTTAAGCTACTAAATATAAAGTTGAAAGGTAGTAGTGAGAATTTTTTTAGATAATTAGTAAACTTGAATTAATGTTTATATAGGTATTAGTTTAGATTAATTAGTGTTTAACTAATATTTTTAGAATTAATTAATTAATTGTTTTATTTTCTAATGAAGCTATAAATAGTCATTATAGTGTTGAATAAAAAGTTTTTGAATTCTAAATCCTAGAGATGGACTTTTCTTCTTTTGTCATAGATTTGGCCTAAATATTTCAACCCGTTGCATCATTTCGAGTACCAAATAACGAATTTGAATTTAGAGCTGTAAACTCGTAATATAGACATGAAAAAAGGAAGGAGAGGGAATATGAATGAACTCAAACTACATTTGACTGACTATACTCTCTTTGTCCCCTTTTTTTAGGGTGAGTATTAATAATAAGGGTGAGCCTAATATTAATAATAACTCTAAAGGAAAGGATGATACACGTCTTGGAGTTCATTCCCGAGTACAAAAAGCTTTTTTTCTACATTAACATCAAAAGCTCAAACAGCGCAACTGGAAATATCCTTTTTGGGGTAGAAAAGAGCTCACGCTGCTTCATCCCAAGGCTAATAGATCCATAAGTTGAAAATTTAAATTTATCATAGACTTATTAAATATAAATAAAAAAAAGTTCAAAACTCATTAAACATCTTTAAAATATAGGGACAAAAAATAGACACTAATATCAAATTTGTCAAAAATCTATTAGACACACGATTGAAGGTTTTAAAATCATATTATGCCGTTTTTAAATTCGAAGGTCAAGTTCACTGACCAAAAATACAATATGCATAAACTCCAAAGTTTGGTGATTAAGCACGTGATTAAGTTTAAAAATGCTACCCCCTAAATTCTTAAAGTTTGAATTGAATTTTCATTTAGTTCATAGATTTCCAATTTTACTCATGAAGTTTGAGTTTTGTTTTAATTTGGTCTATAGATTCTAAGATTTATATTTGTATCTCCAATTTTTGTTGATAGATACATTTTTAGTCTTTGGTGTAACATCCATTAATTAATTTAAAATAATTATGAAGTAAATTTTAAAATTAATTTTAATAGCGATGAAAGAAATAGTAAAACTATAAGTATACATTTTGAAACTTTATAACCAAATTGAAATAAAATTCAAATAACAAAAATAAAATAATAATATTCGAAATGTAAGGACTAAAATGAAATCAAACTCAAAATTTAAATGTTAAAAATGTAACATTTTGAAATATTTGAACTAAATGAAAATGAAAGGAAACGAAATTAAGTTTAAATGAGTGGACACGTGGCAATGGAAGAGAGAGTGAGAGGTGGCATATTTTGATAGGGTGGAAAAGGAAGGGAGAGAGAGAAGAGTTGAGTGAGTCAGGGAAGCGTGAAATAAATAAGAGTGAGAAAGAAGACTGTTCCACGTGCACTAAAAGGTCAGAAAAATTGGCAGTAAAATGTTTGAGGAATCAGGGAAGGACCATGCAAATTGCAAAACCAAAACCCTCTCTCTCTCAGAAGATGAGAATAAAAAAAATAATATAATGCTTATAATATCAACTTTAAAATAAAAAAGAATTCATTCGCAACTCTATTGTTGAATAATTTACTATATACCTATTGAAATAGGGAAAATTTTCCAAAAAAATATAGTGATGTATTAGTATTTAAAAAAGGTTATATGTAAAAATAAAGTATATAATAATAATAAAAAAAAAAGAAAAAGAAAAAAAAAGGAAGAGAATGTGAATAAATGTGTATGGGAGAGGGCATAGGAAGGGTAAAGAATGAATCGGGATGGGAGACGAGGAGCGGCTCCACGCAACTCTGGTGCTTGCTGCCCAACCCCACCTTCCTTTTCTCCAGGCCACGGGATCCACAATCCACGTGCTCCCTTTTTTTCCTTTTCTTTTAATTAATCCCCATAAATTATAAATTTACTCATTCACTTTCATTTTTTTTTTTTTTTTTTTAATTTTTCTCGAAAGAAAAATAAAATATATATTTATATCCTTTTCATCCTTACACGCTTACTCCTCCAATTTTACCGGTTTTATTTCAATTTGATCCTTAAGTTTCGAGATTGATAATGTTAAGTTCAATTTTTCATTAAATACTTATTTTTAATTATTAGTATTAATTTTTATTAATTAATCTAAAATAATTATGAAGTGAAATTTTAAGTTTATTGTTAATAGTGATGAAAAACAATACAACTTAATCGATTATAATTTTTTATTCTTTTAAATTAATTAATTGACATTAACATTAAGGACAGAAAGTTGGTATTTAGTGAAAAGTCAAGATTAGAAGTATAAATAACTCAAATCTTAATGGCAAAATTGTAATATTATAAAATTTAAGAACTAAATTGAAATTTCAATACGTAAGAACTAAATGTGTAACATATTGAAATCTAGATGCCAAATTGAAACTTGACCCAAAATTTAGAGATAAAAAAATGTAATTTTACTCATTTACAAATACACAGAAAAAGACAGCTTTAATTTACAAAAAATTTTAAAATATATATTTTAATTTTACCTTTAAATGTTTTAAGGTCAAATAGACACAAATCTCAAACTTGTAATTTATTAAAAGGGTTTCTACATAAAAGACCTAAAGAAAATCCTATATTTCATAAATGTCTTGAAATTTGAATTTTTTTCCAAGTGTGACTTTTAGGGTTAATTTTGGACAATTATACTATTATTTATTTATTTATATCTGATTTTTATATATTTTTTCTAATTTTCAAAGTTATTTTAATGATGGAGAGAAAAATTACATTTATAATAAATTTTCTCATTTATCAATTGGAGAGAGAAAAATACATATATTGTAATTTTTTCCATCTTCCAATTTGGAAAAAAAATGCATTTAATCAAATTTTATTTTCTATTTACATTGGTTTTCACAACATTTTGAGGGATTCATGGTTATTTAAAATTCACCTTATAACATCTTGTTGGGTACTTAAAAATATTCTAACCAATATATGAAATATACTACCGTTTATAAATTAGAGATTGACTAAATGTTTGACATAAATCCAAGTATAAACTAATATATGAAATATACCACAATATATAAATCTTCATAAATTTCGTTTACACCACAGTATATATATCATAATGCATGAAGTCTAAATTTTTTTAAAAAAACACTCATTTATATCAAATAAACGAATACATATACCACATTATATATCAAATTTCCTACCTAAGCTAAAAAAATACATATATATCGCAGTATATATAAGAAATAGGAAAAAATAAAACTAAAAGTTGATTGGGTCCGCCGTTCGTCCACTCCGAATCCGTCGTCGTTCATTCACTATGAGTCCACCATCGTCATTCATTTACTTCGAGTCCGCCATCTTCGTTCTTGTCGTCCCGTCACCAGATCGCCCTACGTCATCCGTCTCCCGCCTGTAACTCACACTGCCAGAAAGAGAAAAGAGAGGGAGATGAGGAAGAAATGACCTTAAAGCATGGGAAGAAGAAGAATATATATATATATTATATTATTATATATATATAAGTGTGAAGGCTAAATTGTAAATAGCCACCGATACTAGTAAAAAAAAAGAAATGAAATGTTTTAAGACATTATGTTGACCTATTTTTAAGAACTTCTAAGTAGAAGACACTTTATTAAATTGGTTGAATGAAACATCAAACATGGGGTGCCCCAAAGAAACCCATTTCCAGGTGGACCAGGCACAGAAAGTATAGGGCTGCCCTACAACCAAGCCCCAGAGTAATGGGCCTCACTCAATTTGGACTTATCACCTCATATTCCTTCTCTTTCCTGCCACTCCACCCCACCATTTCAAAGCTGAAAGCGGCAGCCTTTTTTTCTTTTCTTTTGGCCTCACATAATTTGTGGTCTTCTAATTTCCCATCACTATATTTTTAAATATTCTCTTCTAATCGGAGATTTCAACATGCTGTTAGATTTTCATTCAACTATACTCATATTTGTGTTACAATATTTTAACACTATCGGATCATTGTTAAGGATGTTTTCAAATAAAAGAAAATGAGTCAACTTATTTATAAATATAGTAAAATTTCACTGTTTATCAGTGATAAACTACGATAGACCGCGATAGACATCCAGGAACGGATTTAGTATGAGTCTGGAAGAGCTCGAGCCCATCTCAACTAAAATGCTATATATATATATATTATAGTATCATAATCACTAGCTAGCCCAGTGATAAATCCATCTTCCAGCCATTTAGATCTAGGTTCAAGTCCCGCTTATTATATTTATTTTTACTAAATTATATAAAGTCTTCCGTCAACAAAACTTCTGGATCTATTACCATAGACATCTATAGTAGAACCACAATAGATATCTATCGGGTTTATCATAAATAGTGACATTTTATTAATACTTTAAAATATTTTAAGCAATTTTAAAACGATTACCCTAATTATTATTGTTTTTATAATTTTCACTACGAAGAAGTTTGGTTTTATTTTCATTCAATATAATCTCTATGCTAACTGTTTAATGACTATTCTCAATTAGGTAATTTTTTTTTTTTTTAAGAAGAGATTTATGAAAAATATAAGCTAAGCACTTCTATAGTTGGATGAAACTATTTTTATGGGCATTGATTCTTCCGAGCTTTGATTATGTCAAATGTTTGTAATTATTAGAATTGTTTAAATACACAATAACCGTGGAGATGGACGTTCAAACTTTTAGGAAGGAAGGACATACATTTAACAATGAACTAAGCTCATTTTACTTATAATTAGTTAGATTTAAATCATTTGTTTTTTCATTTACTTAATTATGTGATTAGGTTCGAGTATTTTCGTGATTGGGTTTAGCAATTTTGTGACACAAAATTTGGTGTTTTCTTGATTTTTTTGGTTGAATTATCAACAATTTCTAGTTTAAATTCGAAAAGATATTAATTGCAATAATTTTTTTTACCAACGAACATGATTTAGTGATTAAAACATTTTTATTTCATCTAAAAAATCGCAAGTTTGAATTTTTATTCAATGTGTTGTAGCATTCTCAAAAAAAAAAAAAAAAAAAAAAAAAAAAAAATCTCGTAACCCTATTTGATTCAAGGTTTAATTTGATGAAATTAAAAATTTGAAGTTAAAATGATTAACTAACTCAATTAATACTAAATGTATTTGTCACCCTCTTAACAAACCATTTAACAAAATAAAGAGAGAGTGAAAATGAGAGATATATAAAACATATTGTTTTATTGATTACTTGATTAAGAGAGGTTTACATCAATCAATGTTGGAGCAAAATATGATAAAATAAACTATAGATTTCAAGCAAATTTGGATTATTGTTAAATGATTAATATGAATTCAATGGTAGACAATACTTTATTGGCAAACTTTTATTTTTTATTTTTATTTTATTATTTTATTTTATTTTTTTTGGAAAATAACAGCAAACCATTTAGGACTAAAACATAAAATTTGAGAAGAAGTTAATCATATTCATGTGCCTCCAATGGCAAAATTCAATATTTGTCAAAATACAGTAAAATCACAAACCCACCTAGAAAAAGAGGATAAATCAAACATTTGTTAATCCAAATAGCCTAGTTTGTTTAGCTCCCTATCAACCATTTCATAACATTGTCTAAAAACACGAGAACAATAAATATCAACAATGGTTAATATTTTGTTTTAGACTACAAATAATATTTGAATTATGAAGGTCGAAATAAAAAGATATGAAATATTCATAGTATAAACTAAATTTGGAGTCAAAATAAATATTTGTATAGGGTAACAATATGGATCTCATTTCTTTTAAAGTAACAATATAAAGATGAAAATTCAAACACAAAAAATGTATAGTATACATGTCGAAACGAGCATAACTCAACTGACAAACATTAGTTGTGTTAGTGACTAAGAGGTATGTGGTTTAAATCATCCCAACTCTATTGTATTCAAAGAAGAAAAACAAAAAAATGCATAATATAAATAATTTAAGCTAAAAATTACAATTAGATTACAATTCAATATCATAAGAGCTAGAAAATTCGAATCACAAACCTCGTAATCGCTAACACATATTACATGTCGGTTGAATATTTGTTTGAATGGTGTATTTAATGAGTTAAGTATTTGGTTGGAGAGCACCAAACCATAGAACTCCAACCATATAAGCGGCAAATTCACAATGTTTTTTTTTTCTTTAAATATAATTATTATTCAGTAATTGGTTGACTAAATTAATTATCCACCAATCAGAAATAGCCTAGTGTGCCATTGTTTTGCCTAAAAAATCAAAGTGGTTGATCCCATCACATGCTCCACAATAATCATTTAACACAACTCAATTGGTCTATGTATGGAACATGCCCTCCCCTATTGCTTCCCTTTTAGTATATTTAAACAAATATTGTAACCAAAAACATGACACGTTTCAATGATTTAGTACATAGTTTAATTTTTTTTTTAATGTCACATGTCACATGTTCTTGCTACCTTGAAAAGGACATTATAGTTTATGTGATTTTTGATATTTCATCCTTTATTATTCTACTTGCCCTACAAAACATTGTCTTCCTTCAACTTAAAATAATGTCTGTCTCTACCTAACCATTTTTAAAAATACCTAGTATAATATAGTGCATAATAGAGAGAGTACTACTACTTCCCCTTATTCTATTAGGCTACTTTTGAAATTGGAGTTTTGTGTGACATTGTTGAATGGTACTTTTCGTAGCTTTAGGGTTTGTAGGGACGGAAAGTATTTTACTAGTACAATGATTTATCTTAAAATTAATTGTTGATTTAACGATTTCAACGGTCATATAAATGAGTATCAATAAATTATTAAGATTATAATATATTTGAGGAGTGTACATTTTGATATTCATAAAAATAATAAAAAAATTATAAACTTTAAAACGAGTAGCAATTCATCATTAATACATGTATTAAAATTTTGAACTAAAAAATAAAATAATAATACAACCTTAAAACATTAGTACGAACAATTTAATCTTTTCAAATAGGCAACAAACATATATTATAGTTGTAAAATAATGAAAGATTGACTTACTACGTTTAAGATAGTGTGAGAACACAATTTGAATCATTAATTTTTTTTCTGAATTGTGGTTTGTATATTTTTATGAAAAGGAATAAAGGAATTCCATGTTAAGTATAATAAATGTTTTGTGAAGGACTAAAAACATAACCCGATGTTTTTTAATAACTTTAATTAGATTGAAATTACTAAAAAATTCATGCTTCTTAAATCTTGAATATATTTGTTTAGACTATAAATTTTAGTCTCTATCATAAAATATTTTTGTGCTCTCAAGCAAAACTCAAAATTGATATTCCGTACCTAATTTATCACCTATCATTTAAAAATGTCTGCAGTAAATGTCAAAAATCAAACTATAGGGCATGACAAAATGTTTGGAAGAAGGAAAAAAAAAACACTAATGCCATATCTCTCTCTCACACACATATAAAGTTGAGATAGAATTTAAATATTTCAAAATTAAAATCTAAGTTTAATTACAAAATTAAATCTTTCTAAAAATGAATTATAAATATAGTTTGTAAATTATTTTACAAAAATTTTAGAAGTGTTTAATAAGCAGCGATGGATTTAGTATGAGTCCGAGCTCCACCTCAATTTTATGTGTATATATATATAACCAACAATATCAATAACTTTAGCTATTTTAATGATAAATGTATCTCCTAATCCTCCTTAGATCCAAGTTTCAATCTCATTTATTTTTCAGATTTTCCTTCTTTTAATAGGCCTTCGATTTTCTAAAAAATAATAATTATACACTAATCATCACCAAATACTTAAAGAAGGAAATCATCCAGATGACTCAGAACTTCATTATTAAATTACTTTTAATTTTTTTTTCATTTTCTATTGGACTTCTTTATTAAATTACTTTTAATTTTTTTCATTTCTTTAATTTATAATTCAATTTCTTCTTGGCTTCTTCCTCGACTTCTCCTTATAGTTTGTGAGGTAAAAATTTTAATTTATTTTTCTCCTTCTTCTTAAGTTTATTATCTTAATGCATTTAGTTTTCATGTTTCAAATCCATTTTTTTTAATTTGTTGATTTATTTTATATTTATTTTATTAATTTTTGAAATAATTTATGGATATTATGTAAACATCATAATTTATAGATCTTAAGTAAACATATTGAATTATAAAGCCCCCTATTAATAAAACTTCTAGATCCGCTACGGTTAATAAGTGTCTTACCTTTTAATTTTGCTCTTAATAAATTTATGATCTTTAAAAATGACAATAAATCCCTCTTCCAAAAAAAAAAAATATAATATTTATTATAAATATTATAAAAGATGGTAGATAGATGTCCATGCTTAGTGTCCAAATGTCATGTGTCTTATTAATACACATCATTAGTGTCCAAGTCATTTCACGTGGTACTTGCCAAGACTTCTATAAATAGTAATAATTCTTAGGTTTTGTTGGTGTGAAAATATTGATTAGAAATCCCAACTTTTTGGAGAGAAATTAGAGTAAATTTCATAATTTCATAATTTCACTATTTTCTTTATTTCTTTATTAAGTTATTTGTTTTATATCTATATATATGTTTACATTCTTTCATTATTTATTTATTCTATATATTATGTTATATTATATTTAGTTTAATATTATATTTTATTGGCATCTGTGTTCTCATGTGCTCCTCAAATTCACAACACGTTATCAGCACAAGCCTATGTTGTTTTCTCGACTAAAGGTAGGTTATAAAGGTATGTCGCTTTTTCCCTCTTTGTTATAGTTAACAAATTTAATGTTATTTTACATGTTTAATATCTATTAAATTTCTAATATAAATACAATATTTTATGATAGTGTTGCCATGACAAATCTCACAAAATTAGAATTTGTCGCCCTTGATATTAGCGTCAATAATTATTTGTCATTGATGTTTGATGTCAAAATCCACCTGGATGTTATGAATCTTGGAGAAATTATTAAAGAAGGAAATACGACATTCAGTCAAGACAAAACAAAAACTATAATTTTCCTTCGTCATCATCTTCACGGAGGATTGAAAATGGAGTATCTTACAATAAAATATCCTCGTATATTGTGAAAATTTTTGAAAGAGAGGTATGATCATAAAAAAGAAAACAATTATTCTTCGTAAAGTTCATTATGAGTGGATGCACTTGAGGCTACAAGATTTTAAATTAGTAAATGTTTACAACTCTGCATTATTTAAAATCAGTTCGAAATTGTTGTTATGTGGAGAGAAAATTACTGATGTTAATATGTTAGAGAAGACATTTTCTACATTTCATGTCTCGAATATGCTCCTGTAGCAGCAATATCGAGAGAAAGGTTTTGAACAATATTTTGAATTAATTTCATGTCTTCTCGTGGCTGAACAAAATAACGAGTTATTGATAAAAAAAAAACCATGAATCTCGACCAATTGGAACAATGTCATTCTCTGAAGTGAATGCGGTAAATGTTAATAATCATGATTGAGGTGTGGTCGCGGTCGAGGTCGAGGTCTTGACCATGACAGAGGAAGAAATAATTATTCTTTTCGTGGTGGTCATTCTAATCATTTAAATTTCAAAATAACCACACAAAATGATGATCACAAAGGAAAAAACTCCACAATATAAGAGTTTAAAAAATGTTGAAAATAAGTATTTTTTATGTGAAATGACTGGATATTGGTCACGTACCTATTGTATGTCAAAACACTTAGTTGATCTCTATCAAGCATCTTTGAAAGGAAAAGAGAGAAATGTGGAAGCAAATTTTGCACCAAGATCATGACATATTTGACCTATCCCATATGATAAATTTGGATGTGGCGGACTTCTTTGAATCTCCTGAAGAGAAAATCAGCAGAATTGATAAAACATCTAGTATTTCATTTGACTTTGAAAATATCTAGACTTGATGTTTTTTTTTTCTATGTCTTTTCCCCTTCTTAATAGATGTTAGCCTTTGCATATTCCAAAAGTTGTGTTTTTAATGTAATTATTTTCTTTTAATGAAGAAATATTGATCATTTTCATATGTTGGGTGATTAAAAAATGAGTAAAGAATATCTATGTCTGGCAAAAGTGCAACTACACATACAATACTTACAGGTAAAAAATATTTTTCCAAATTGACAATACTAGAAGCAAAAGTCAACACGATATCAAGTTCTGCAAACCTGATTGAAGGCTTTGGAAAAGCAAATATTATTTTTCCTAGAAGAACAAAATTTATAATTGATAATGCATTGTTCTCTAATCAATAAAAGAGAAATCTACTTAGTTTTAAAGATATACGTGGCAATGGTTATCATGTTAAGGCTGATAGTAAGAATAGTGTGGAGTATTTATATATTATCTCTATTGTCTCAAATAAAAGCGTATATTGGAAAAATTATCTGTTTTATCTTCTGGACTATATTATACTCATATACGAGTAATTGAAACATATGGCACAATGAACCTGAAGTTCGTGAATTTAGACATATTTACAATTAGACATTACAGATTAGGTCATTCAGGGTTTATAATGATGAGAACAATTATTGAGAATTCAAATGGACACCCAATGAAGAGCCAAAAGATTCTTCAATCTAATGCATTATTATGTGATGTTTGCTCTCAAGGAAAATTGATAATTAGACCATCACTAATTAAAGTGGGGACTGAGTTGCCTACAATTATAGAACGAATTCATAGTGATATATGTGAACTTATTAACCTACAAAGTAAATCATTTAGATATTTTATGGTATTAATAGGTACATCTAGCAGATGGTCAAATGTGTGTTTATTATCAAGTCGAAATCTTTCATTTGCAAGATTAATTGCTCAAATAATTAAATTAAGAGTATAATTTTCTGATCATACAATTAAGACCTTTCGTCTTGATAATACTGGTAAATTTACATCTCAAGCTTTTGATAATTATTGTATATCAATTGAGATAAGTGTTGAACATCTTGTAGCTCATGTTCATACACAAAATGGTTTAGCAAAATCATTTATAAAACGTTTGCAATTAATTGCAAGGCCAGTACTTAAGAGAGCTAAGTTTCCTACATTTGTATGACGACATGCTATTTTGCACGCAACATTATTTGTACGTATTAGGCCAATATCTTATCATAAGTATTCGCCATTACAATTAGCTTATGACTATGAACCAAGTATTTCTCATCTGAAGATTTTTGAATGTGCAGTATATGTTCCAATTGCTCAATCACAATGTAGTAAAATAAGTCTTCAGAGGAGGTTAGGAATATATATTGGATATGATTCCCCATCAATTATCAAATATCTTGAATCCCTGATAGATGATGTATTTACTGCACGATTTTCTGATTGTCATTTTAGTGAGACAAATTTTCCAACATTAGGGGAGGAATTAAGAAGTTGGAAAAAGAATTTACATGGAATGCATTGTTATTGTCTCATTTAGATTCCCATACAGATCAATGTGAACTTAAAGTTCAAAAAATAATTCATTTGCAAAATATAGCAAATTAGTTATCAGATGCATTTATAGATGCAAAGAAAATAACTAAATCACATATACTATCTGCAAATGTTCCGTCGAAAATTGATATTCTAACACAGCAAGTTATCACTAATGAATCTGGAACACGCCAGAAGCGTGGTAGACTAGTGTGTTCCAAAGATAAAAATCCTTGAAAAAAAATAATAAATAGTAAGAAGACTTAGTTGAAGATGTAAATACCCATGAAAAAAATCATCGACATGACTAGTGAAGAAGGTGAAATACCTAAAGATAATAATGAGATTTCAATAAACTATGTCATGACAGTAAAAAGATGGAAACGAACTCATGTAGTTATTGAAAATATTTTTGCATATAATATTGCTCTTGATATTATATTTGAAAATAAAAATTATAAACCAAAATCTGTTGAAGAAGTCGACAGAGAAAATATTGACTTCAACGGAAAGAAGCAATTGAAACAGAATTAAACTCACTTTCAAAATGTCATGTTTTTGGACCAGTAGTCTGAACACCAGAATGTATCAAACCCGTGGGATACAAATAGATATTTGTGAGAAAAAAAATGAAAATAATGTGGTCACAAGATATAAAGCAAGACTAGTTGCACAAGGTTTTTCACAAAGACTTAGTATTGATTATGAGGAGATGTATTCGAAATATATAAATAAAATTCCTAGGAATTATATTCAATAAAATTACAGAAAACATTATATAGATTGAAACAGTAAGAACAAATGTGGTACAATCGCCTGAGTGGATATTTGTTGAAAGAAGAATATCAAAACAATCCAATATGTCATGTGTTTTTATAAAGAAATCACAGTCATGATTTGTTATTATAACTGTATATGTTGATGACTTAAATATAATTGGGACTCCTGAAAACCTTTCAAAGGCATTAGAATATCTTAAGAAAGAATTTGAGATGAAAAATCTCGGAAAAATAAAATTTTTCCTTGGCTTACAAATTAAGCATTTAGCAAATGAGATATTTGTTCATTAGTCAATTTATACAGGAAAAGTTTCGAAAATTTTTCTATATGGACAAAGCACATCCATTGAACATTCCAATGGAAGTTCATTCACTAGATGTGAAGAAAGATATATTTCAACCTCGAAATGATAATGGAGAACTTCTTGGTCCTGAAGTACCATATCTTAGTGAAATTGATGCATTTATGTATCTTGCTAATAATACAAGATCAGATATTGTATTTCGGTAAATTTATTAGCAAGATATAGTTCTTTTCCAACAAAAAGACTTTGAAACGGAATTAAGCATATACTCTGTTATCTACGAGGAATAATCGACATGAGTTTGTTTTATTCAAATAAATCAAATTTTGATCTAGTTGATTTTGTAGATTCCGAATATTTATCTGATCTACACAAAGCTAGATCTCAAATAGGTTATCTATTCACATGTGGAGGAACTATTGTGTCGTGGCAGTTAGTGAAACAGACCATAACAACTACTTCCTCAAATCATGCTAAAATTATTGCAATTCACGAGGCTAGTTGAAAATGTGCATAGCTAAGATCAATGACTTAGCATATTCGTGAAACATGTGATTTGTCTTCTAATAAAAATCTTCCAACGATATTATACAAATACCACACAACATTAATATCTCAAATCAAAGAATGATATATAAAGGAGATAAAACAATGCATATTACACCAGAACTTTTCTATACTCACAATCTTGAAGAAAATGGTGACATCATCGTACAATAAATTTGTTTGAAGGATAACCTAGCAGACTTTTTTACAAAATCATTACCAACAGCAACCTTTGAAAAATTGGTGCATAATATTGGAATGCAACGAGTCAGAGATCTCAAGTGATGTTTCTATGAGAGAAGCAAACATATTATATTCTTTTATTACTATAAATTATATAAAATATGTATTCTTTTTCTTTCACTAGAATTTTTTTCCATTGGGTTTTTTCAGTGTAAGGTTTTAACAGGACTCCATGCTTATAACAGATGGTAGATATATGTCCATGCTTAGTGTCCAGATGCCTTATGTCTTATAAATACACATTATTAGTGTCCAAGTCATTCCAGATCCTACTTGCCAAGACTCCTATAAATAGTTGTCATTTGTGGGTTTTATTGGTGTAAAAATATTGGTGAGAAATCTCAATTTTTTGGAGAGAAATTAGAGGAAATTTCATAATTTCACTATTTTCTTTATTTCTTTAAGTTATTTATTCTATATCTATATCTATATCTATATATTTTATCTTATTATTTATTTATTTTTATATTATATTTTATTGACATTTGTTTTCATCGTGCTTCTCAAATTCTGAACCATCTTCAAATTTTCAATTTTCTACCTAATTAATTTTAAGTTGATTAGAAACTTAACAAACTAGTTAAACACAAAATTACGAAAATGTCCTACATATATTTTATGAGGTCTCCGCCTCCCACACCTTTGAATAAAATTCCGACCAATTGGGCAACACTCCATCTACTGACAAAACGAAACAAAAAGAGCATAAGATCTAAAACGGATCTCATCAACCGCCACCAAGCAACGTGGCAAATAAACAATGCAAAAAATATCCCTCTCCCGCCACGTGTACCAGTCACACGTGCTCCCCACGCTTTTATAAACCCCCCCAAAAAAACCATTGTTTTCTCAAACATGCAGAAGAATCCCAATGGCACACGAAACGACACCGCATAGGGTAGCCACACTCACAACCCAAAACACCACTTGCTTAGCCGCCCATAACGGCCTCCTCTACTCCGGCTCCACCAACCAGATCACCGTCTTCGATTTAACCAACGGCTTTACTCAAATCGACACTCTCCGCATAAACGACGCCGCTTCGGGGTCCGTCAAGTCCATCGCTTTTGGGCCTTGGAAAATCTTCACGGCCCATCAAGACTGCAAGATCCGCGTCTGGAAGATCACGCGCTCGGGACCGCCACGTCATCGTCTTCTGACAACTCTCCCCACCGTTAAAGACAGGCTGTACCGGTTTATTTCGCCGGGGAATTACGTGCGTGTACGGCGCCACCATAAGCGGCTGTGGATCGAGCATTGGGATGCGGTTTCTGGAGTGGTGGTTAATGGAGGGTTTGTGTACTCTGTTTCATGGGATCGGAGTTTTAAGGTTTGGAGTGCTTCAGACCATAAGTGTTTGCTGTCGGTCAAAGCTCACGATGATGCGGTCAACGCGGTTGCTGTTAGTCATAACGGCGTCGTTTATACTGGCTCTGCGGATGGGGTTATTGGAGTATGGCAGATCAGGGAGGGGAAGAAGAAGAAGTACACGTTGGTTAGGTCTTTGGACAACCATAAATCTACGGTAATTAATTATATCAAATCATTTAACGAATAAATTAAATAGAAAAAAATATCTATCTCGAGGTTTATTTAACAAGAGCGTAACTCAACTGACATAATGTTTATATTATCGACTTTGAAGTTTGAGGTTCGATTCTCCATATCCTACACTTTAATTACAATACATTTAAAAAAAGAATAGAAAAAAATATCTTTCTTCAATAAAAATCACTCCTACATTCATCTTTATGCAACCCACAAATTATCAATTCATGTTTTGCCACGTGTCTTAGATATTTCTTTAAATATATATATATTTGTGTGTTAAAGAGTATGATGCAAAGATATAGGGAAATTAAATAATAGATTGTGAAACCATGCACACTCATCAATACTAATTTTTCAATTTCAACATCAAATTAATTTTGCGTGATTAGAAAGTGAGTTTTCGAGTGATTTTGAATATAGAGAATAAAATAATACTTAAACCTATCTAAATATATGTGTTGTTTATATATATAAAAACCACATATATTTAGATAGGTTTAAGCATTATTTTACTCTCTATATTTTTACTTGTTTCATTGTAATTCTTATTTTCAAAAGGTTCATTTTAGTTTTTGTATTTAATAATCATTATAGTAATTTATTCATTTATTTTTATCTTTCTTTTATTGAAATTTTAACAATATACTACATATTCACTAAATTTCTTAGAATGTAAGTATAAATTTGTATTAAAGGGTTTAAAAAAAATCGTATTAAAGGGTTTCCATCAACTTATTAAGTTGATACGTTAAAGTTTTGCAAATAAGAATCAAAATGATTCCTTTTTTTAATGTACTTAACCAAAATGAATGAAATACTACTTTGACATTTATATTTGAACTATAGTTCATTTTATTCAACATTACTTTACATTAAATATATTTTTTTAACTTTTTCTTTTTTTGAAAAAATATGCGTGCCACAAGGCTTAATGAACAAATATTGCTATTTAAATAAAAAAATTAGGTAAAACAAGCTGTCATGAAAAAAAATTATGAAAAATAAACATTTTCTTTTTTATCTTTATTGAAATGCGTCTTATCCCACTATACAAAAGTAACCAAATATATTATATGGTTTGAATTTTGACCAAATATATATATATACACATGTATATATACATACATATAGATATATATGTATGTATACATACATAAACATACACACATATATATAATGTCTATTTTTATTCATTTACTTTTAAAAAATCTTTCCATGGTCTATTTTAAAGAGACCAAAATGACTATAATAGTTATTTTTTTTAAGACTACTATAATTAATTGAAAGTATACGAACCAAAATTTAAAATAAATTTAAATCAAAATATATTAGAAGATATTAGATAAGGTATTTGTAGGAAGTTATAATGTTTGAAGTATTTATGTGTGTGTATTTATAGGTAAACGCAATCGTGTTGAACGAGGGAGGTTGGACAATGTTTTCGGGGAGCAGTGATCGTTCGATAATGGTGTGGAAGAGAGAAGAGGTCGGAAAGCATATTGCATTTGTGGAGACTTTATGGGGCCATCAAGGGGCTGTTTTGTGCTTGTATTCTCTCCGAGATTTCTTAGTCAGTGGGTCGGAGGATCGGACGCTCAGGATTTGGAGAGGTGACCTTGCTAACGGTTACCAATGTATGACCCTAATAGATGGTCACAGGTCGCCGGTTAAGTCGTTGGTTGCCGTTGGCACCGATCATCGGAGTTTGATGATCTGTAGTGCCAGTTTGGATGGACAAATACAAGTTTGGAGTTTCGGGATTTGATGTATAATGTATTCAAATGCTTCAAATTATTATTATTATTTTTTAAATCATCCTAAAACATATTTTTAATCATTTAAAGTTAATTTTGATGATGGAAAAAATGTATTTGAAGGTATAAACTTAAAATTGAATGATTAAAAATGTGGTTCAAAATGATTTTATTAGCAATTTCAAATTCACTCACAAACCTGCAATTAATTTATTAGTTTAAATTCACTTTTTAGTTTTTGAAATTTTATACCAGTAATAATTTAAACTTTAAACTTTAATTTGTAAATGATTTAGTCTATGAATTTTTTACGATATGGATTAAAATCGTTACAAATTGCAAAATACAAGAAAAAATTGATATTTATCAAGGATTAAATTGTTACAAATTTGAAAGTTTATAGGTTAAGGTCTCGTTTGGTAATCATTTTGTTTTTGCAAAAGACATTACTTCCACATCCAAATTTCTTCATTTGTTATCCACTTTTGACCAATAGTTTAAAAAATCAAGCAAAATTTTGAGAACTAAAAAAATTAGTTTTAAAAAAGTTATTTTTGTTTTTGTTTTTGGAATTTGGTTGAGAATTCAACTTCAACCATTGTACTTAATAAAAATGCAAATCATTGTAAGAAATATACATAAAATAGACTTATTATTATTTTTTTTAAAAAAACTAAATAGTTACTAAACAGGGCCTAAATTATTACAAAGTTAAGTTTAAAGTGAGCTTTCTAACGTGTGTTTGATTTAATGAAGTGAGTAAAGTTATTTGCCATTCTAACCCACTAATTTTAACCGTTGATCAATATTTAGAATGATATATATTATTTTTATCTACTAAATTATACTTAGATTTAACTTTTAATTTGTATACATTAATGAAAACATAACTAACTCACATTATATTTGCACAAAATTTTGACTCAGTTGTGCTCGGGAGAATTGTGATATCATTTCCAATATTTCAATGATTGTTTACCTTAAAAACTGACATTATAACCATACATCTTAAATTTCTTGTTCTATGGTTCAATCACAATTTATTAAATGGTGTGTAGAACACATATTTAATACAATTGGATATTTTAGCTTCAAAATTCATATATGCTATTATTTGTAATAATTCAAAAAGTATTTATTTAAGCAAAATTTTATTAATGAACGTGCAACAAATCATCAATAAGATATAAAACTTAACAAAACATCATTAACAATTTTGTGACATTTGTTTTTTTTTTTTGTTATTTTTCAAAATATGTATAATTATGAAGTAATTCATATGTACTATGCAATACTATCGTGAAATTTCAGATAGAGATTTAATATCTGTGATTATCTCACATGATTTCACCTTTTTAAACCCATAGCATTATTATTCGGAGAACTTTAACACCATTTGACATGAGTTTTTTTCTAATACTTGTGAGATTTTTATACGTGAGAGATTGATATAGCCTGATTAATTAATAAACTAATATCAATTAATTATTACTATTAATTTTAATTAATTATTAAATATAAACATATTATTTAGACTTAATAATTTTCAATTAATATATTTTCCATTGATGTTTTATATCATCTAAACTATTTAATATAAAATTTTGGTATTAATCATTAATATTCTAAATAATTTATATTATTTTTATTAATTAAATAAAATAATTTAAATAATGTTTAATTTAAAGATATTTTAATTGATCAAATAATTAATTAATATAACAATATGTTAAATAGTTAAAATTATAACTACATTACTTATTCTCTTACATTTGATTAAATAATTATTTAGTTTTGATTTCTATATACAAAATTGGTAAATCGAACACATTCATTTAATTTCTAGACATTAATTATTCCACATATCGAAATATAGATATTAATTATCTCAAACATTTAAAATTCGGACATTTAATATCTACATCCATGAAATAATATTTGTGATCCAAACCATCCCTAAAAACTTCTTGTAGATTTGGAAATTAAGTTTGGAACAACCACAAGAATGTCCAAAATAAAACATGCCTTTTGGGAAAAAGGCCTAGATGCCTTTTATTGTATAGATGTTCAAAGACTAAATTTAGGATGTTTTTAGGGAAAATAATGGACTAAGATAGTCCTATTCAAATCTCCTAAATTGGACAAAAATTAGTTAGTCAAATGGCTTTAAATTTTTAAGGATGTGATGAGTATAATTAAATAACAAGAACATTTTAAGTGTAAATAAAACAGTTACTTAAATTCTGCTAAATTTAAAATTTTTGAAAAGGTATAATTTGAAATTAACCAATAAAGTTGAAATAAACATGGACTATAAGCATGTACATCTCATAACAAAAAGTTTATACATCCAGTCCTAAAAACTATCATGTATATGAAAAATTAAGAAATGGACTCGTGAATTGAAATTAATAGTATGTACAAGAAGCATGTACAAATAATTAACATCAAAATGATACATTCCATATCTGAAAAATAGTGTATTTGAAAAATTAAGATCTTATGAGATACTACAAACAAACATCTCAACGTATTTAGGTACATTGAAAATGACAAAGCACAACCTATCTATCCAACTCATTTGTTCATTAAATCATTTCCTTTTTACATAGTTTTCTACATTGTAAAGGAGGTGTTTATGTTCTCACATCTCTTCTTGAAATGTTCCTTATTCCAAAGAAACCAGATCGGGAGAGAAAAAAATGAACGACTATCTTGTTCCATCGGTTTCTCTTTAAGAGCAATCGGCTCCTGGTGAGAATAGAAATCCTGGTTGGTGCAAACTGATCTTTACTCCATCTTTGGAGAAGCATAAACACTGTGGAGATTCATTATACATAAAATCTTCGCTAGACTAAGTCTCACAAATATCTTATACTAAAAAGTAGATAAAAATTCATCAAATTTTCACCACACAAATACTTTGTATTAAACCTACTAGTTAAATCTTAGCAACACAAAATACCTTATAACAACTGAGGTCATTGAAATCGAATAACTTATATCTTTGTTAGACTAAACCATACAAATAACTAAAATCTTCGTTAAACAAAGTCATACAAATACTAAATATAACTAAAGTATTCGTCTCTATGAGCCACTAAAGTATCTACCACTTGTTAAAATCTGAAATTTAAACTCTTGATCAAATTATGAGCTATGCAAATACCTTATACAAAGGTTCAAAGTTGTATTTTAGGACCAATGTACAAAGGAAGATTTTCGAAGATGCGCTTAGTCACTTGCATAGATATAACCAAGAGTTGTAGTTGAGATCGATTTCAAATTTTAATTTTGTAGAGTAAAGAATTCGTCTTAGAATTTCAAGGAAAAAATTGATACTTTTAGTTCCTCCGCTAATTTTGGGAAGAAAATCTAAAATGTCAAAAAAAAAAAAACTTTAGATAATTACCATTTAAGACTATAAAAGATGAAAAGGGCAATAAATTTAGATATAATTTTAAAAATAGAATTAAATTATATATATATATATATATATATTTGAAAGGATAGCAATTCAAATCTGTATATAACATGAAAATTTTGAAAGTTTCTTTCATAATAGGAAAGACTTCATAATAAATTTTAGGATTTGGATATATAAGAGATTCGGGGAGATTGAGTGTTAAGATACATATTCATGTAACAAGGAGAGGGAGTGGGAATCAATATGTTGGGGGCAAAGTTGGAAAGATGGTGGAATGAAATGGGACGTTCATTCTCATGTGTGGCCATTTTTCAATAGTTTTTTCTTTTGGCTTTTTTCCTTTTGGCTTTTTTCCTTTTTGAATATGAGGTTTTCAATTTGGTTATTCTCTACAATTTCTCATTAAATTTTAAAAATTAGACCCATAATCTAGATTTATTACTTTTGTAAAAATGCTAAAAAATAAATTCAACCCACAAAAGGTAAAAAACATTCGGATACACCTGATACACCTAATATACACTTGATACACGCTTGATACACTACTGATATATGATGGCGAAAATTAGGGAGCGCAATATATGCGATGCATGTCTTAAGTTATGCGTTGGTTCTCATGCGTCGGTGGTCATGCGTTGGAATGGAATGTATGTGTTGATCTCATATGCAATGACCTGTTGTAAAATGCATGGAAAAATAGATGAAAAGGCGAGGATGTCTTCACTGCAACACTAAGCTTGACCACAAGAGCAACCCTAGCCAACACAAGCTATGCGATCATGCTATACACACTTGACGTAGACGCATGCGATGTATATGCAATAGTGTCAAGAAGCCTATTTCTAAGTCTCTATATGACCGCATACCATCATATCCTACTTAAACGGTGCATACGTTGTGTTGTAGCAAATAGAGCTTATCTCTGAGTTCCCTATTCTTGCTTATGTGATCCAATCCACTCTCTCGAGCCTTAAATTTGGTTTTTAGACTACTCTCCCAAGTATGCCTAAATGATGAATGATGTGCTGATAAGACAAGGTAATCGTATAAACCTGGCTGACGTAAGATTATTCCTATCTCTAGTGAACACTTGCTTACATTGCTTAATGCGACCAATCACTTACCCTCCCGGGTAGTTAGTTGCTGCTGATTCTACTCATAGACAAGCATTGCGTCCGCCTATAGACAAGCATTGCTACAGCTTCACACTAAGCAAATAAGATTTTCTCACAACACTCACACAATGCACACCTCTCGATGGTTTGCTACATGCTTCATATCCCTAATCTACATGATTAAGTATGCGATACTCTAGCATTCTTACTCAGTGATGCAATGAAAGTAAGGGATACTAAGTAAATGAAGATGAAGATGGAATCAAAGGAAATATAGAAATGCATTGATAACAAAATGTATTAATTCCTTAAGCTAAAATATAATACAATACAAGGAAAGAAGAGAAATGGAAGGAACAGCTGGAAGCAATGTCTTGCTTTCAGCAGATGTGTGTCAAGGCTATCGGTGGTGCCATGGATGGGCAGTGGAGTTGACTCTCTTGAGCTCTAACTCCAGCGAAGGCTCCGGTCGTCACTCAGAACTGTCTCTTATACACATCTAGATGTGTATAAGAGACAGTTCTTACTCAGTGATGCAATGAAAGTAAGGGATACTAAGTAAATGAAGATGAAGATGGAATCAAAGGAAATATAGAAATGCATTGATAACAAAATGTATTAATTCCTTAAGCTAAAATATAATACAATACAAGGAAAGAAGAGAAATGGAAGGAACAGCTGGAAGCAATGTCTTGCTTTCAGCAGATGCTGTCTCTTATACACATCTAGATGTGTATAAGAGACAGCTCTTTGGTCTGGATCACAAGGATCCGCCCTAAGGCAGGGAGCCTCAGGCAAAAAACCTTGGATGATTTGAAATTCTGCTCAACGGCCTCTATTTATAGAGCTTGATCACTGACAACATTAATGGACCTGTTCTGAATCTGACACTCGCGGCGTGATGGTCCTTTCCTGAATCTCGATTGCTAAAGGTATGGTAAGTGAAATGTCAACATCATCTTTTGATACTCCTGAGGTATGTGTTCATGTTTGCATTCCACTAACCTTGCGATCGCCCTTCTATTATGGTTATCATTATGTAGCCGCAATCTCCTTGCGACGACTGCATTCGCACGGCAGCCGCAACTTCTCTGCGATGACCGCATTCGCTTGACGTTCGCAACTTCTATGCGACGGACGCATGCGGTTGATGGCCACAACATCCATGCGTTGAAGTATGCATTCACCTCTACGATGGAGAGATTCTCCGCATGCGGTCGTCTTTGCGATAGCCCGGCTTCCACGTATGCGTCTACTTCTTGCGTTAGCTACAAAGATAGACAATTGAACGCATAATAACGCATAATAGTGTGTTAGCCGAGATTCTTAATGCCGATTGACACAAACTCGTTTTCTCATGAATTCCTAACATATTCGCCGGATATTCTACTTAACAGCTCTCATAATTCTAAATAAAAGGCCTATAATGATGTGCATTATGCCCGTCATCAATATACACTCGATATACTTGATACCTTTGATACACTTGAACTACTAGTATACACCTGATACATTTTGATATACTGTTGATACACACTTAATAAACTATTGTTTGACACTTGATACACTATTGATACGGTTGAAAATGTTGGGATGTATGCTCTAAAGTCTCATAGTTATATGTTATTTGAATCAATGGTTTATATATATATATATATATTAAATTCTAATTCCAATTGTTTTGAATTTTGTTTTTTAAGGAAAAAAAAGGGAGGGAGTTATTTTAACTCCCTCAACCCTACCTCAACCTCTCAAGAACAATGAAAAAAAGAGAGAGAGAGAAGATCATCTTCTTCCTCTTGGTCTCTCTGTGATCTCTCGAGCTCTCATTCTACCCCTTTACCAAGATTGAGTGCGAGGCCACAAAACTCGGCATGATTCTCGTCCCTGAGATTAATTAGGAAAAACCCCGTGGTGGTGTCCTCGTCGTTATATTGATGTCAGGTTCGAGAGATCAAGCAGTTTGTGTTCGCGCTCGGGAGAGGAAGCGAGAAGACGGTGTTCTTTAAGGGTATGTGATATCCCTTCTTTCTTCTCTGTATTTTCACAGTAGCAACATGGTTAGGTATTTTTTTTATCCTTAGTTTCCGTTACTCTGTTTTTTGAATGTTTATAAAACTAATTCAGATGCAACGACATCCACTTGCTTTTGTTGCGAGGAATTCCAATCCTTCAATTGATATCAGAGTCATCTCGAGTCTCTAAATTTCATTTTCAAACTTTAGTTCAGAGTATTGTTGGGTAAACTTTTTGCATTTTGAGTATTGAAGGTTTTGGTTTTTGCATTTGTATGATTTCGAAATTGGCATATAAATTTATTGCTTTATTGAGTAGATTTATAAGGGTCCATTGTAATTTTGGGCATTTAGTTCTTTCAACTGAGTTTGTACTATTGTCCGTGTCATTCGTACTGAAGTTTTGACTTCAATTTGTAGAAATTTGAAGCAAGAATGGAGAAAATAGGATGAACGCACGAAGGAAAGGAAACTTTTTGCCTTAGAGCATCGTGATGCTCGCCCTACGTTGTAAGGGAAAAGGTTTAGCATTGCTACGCTCTAGCTGCAATGTTGCAACACTACGACAACCCAAAAGGCTAGCGTATTTGGGATTTTTTTCGAATTTATTTGAATTTGAATTATTAATTTGTAATAATTAATTATACTTATTTTCTTCATCAATTAAATTAATACAAATGTTATATTAATTTAATCAATGTTTAGGATGTCAATTCGATCCATTGCTTTTATATTTATTATACATATTATGTATGATTTATTTATTATATTGCTTAGTGTATGTCATATAGTATAAAAATTCCATCATACGATAAACATTATTTCATGCATCATTTTAATATAAATGTTATATTATATAGTTGCATGATTTAATTAAGCATGCTCATGCATCATATTTAATATAATTGTTATATTATATGATTGTATGCATTTATAACATGTTTGTGCATAATCTTATATATAAGTGTCATAATATATAGTATGGATGGATGGATGAATGTTATGTTATTTTCATTACTTTATTATATAGTTGTTATGTATAATGTAATGAAAATGAAGATGCATGGAGCATGACACTCGTTTTCGGTGCCAGAGTCCCGCCCTAATGAGCTCACCGTAGGGAAGAAGCATATTAAGACAAAAGGCTAAGTAACCTTATCCTTTTACAGGAGATCAAATAAAGAAACGTACAAAACTGCCATCCTATAGGGGGACACTCCCAGGGTGCTTCGAGGTGATGCGCAGAAACTTTATTCAATCCAACGAGAGAGACCGTGGGATATGCAGTCGCACTTCCCGCTCCCACATACTATGAACATTCTCTCCATTCACCTTGATATTAACCTACCCAAACACTACTCCCAGGGTGCCACAAGGCCAAAGGTAGATCTGACAGTGTGAACTATAAGGGAGAAATGTGAAAAGGTTTAAATGAAGCATCATATGCCCCAAGTACCTCCGACTGAATGTTCTACCTAGGGGTTCATTAACCTAGACAAGCCGACTACTGATTTTAGTCTAAGTCGTCTTTTAAGTCCGCTCATAAACAACTTTTGTCTATGAAATAGAAAAAGTTCAAGTAGTCACATTTAAACACTTTAATGGACAACTTACATGCATGCATCAAACCTATCTAATTCACCTTTCTAGATAGATTCCTAGGTAGAGGTGTTACATTTCCGTCAACTTAAATACCCTAGTCTAGACAGAACCCTCATTAGACAAAAGGTCCCATATAGATAGATTTGCTACACTTTAACCTTTTATTAGTCAATTTAATCCTATCAAACTGATTAAAGATTAAAGCCTAAGGGTTACTAATCATATTAGAACCGTGATCTTAGGTCTATGTCATCTAAGTTTTAAACATTTTAAAACCATGAATTAAACCTAAGTGAGCATGCATGTCTATCTTATAGATTTTAGATCTAATTTCTCTTTAACCCTTAAAAAGAAACAACTAAAACACATTGCTACACAACAAGGTATTTAACGCATATAAAGTAACCTATGTGTCATGCTTTATACAATGTCCGGTCATTACTATACATAACTTTTATATACAAGTAATAACCAAGCACATATTATTTCCATACACCCTTATGCTATAACAATTATAATATAAAGATGATGCATGTTAATACTTTTATGCATTCATAAATATGACTCTTCTTATATTATATGATGCATGAGCATGCTCTTACGTAATTTAAATCATACTTCTCTAAATCATAACATTTATAATAAAGAGATGATGCATGACCAATGCATAACCTAAGGTGGGATTTTTCTATATGTGCATACCATATGACATATAAAAAACAAAAACAAAAACATACATCACATGTATAAAACCATAGATTAATGGACCGGGATGAACCAAGACAAAACCGGAATGAAAAATTCTATGTATTACATTTTTCCACCGAGCAAACCGGTTCACAGGTGAACCGGGTCTTGAACCTCCGGACGAAGCTCCCATCGTGTAGTAAACACCTCCAGGTAAACGATCATGCAACGCACACTAGACGATGGCACAAATGCTAAACGGATGCTTAGACAACAACGAGGCTGCGAAGCCTAATCGTCTAGACAATCGCTTATGCGATAGGGAAACAATTTACCACGCCTTTTACTCTGCGATCGTATAGTCAGTAACCAAGCGAGGCTTGGTGAGCTATACGATCGTCTAGTGTGCGCGCGTTAAACGACACTCGAGCATTCGATACTCAATGATCATCTACACGACCTGACCAACACATGATCGTCTTTTTGCTCGAAGAATAGAAACTCTTGCTCCGAACTTCTTCACGAACGACTCAAAACTCAAACTAACTTTGAAATTACAAACTCGATAGAAATTAATTATGCCATAAAATGCAGAGGCCTTTTACAATTAACTGGAAATGTAAAAGAATTTAACAAACTGAGGTTTCATCCCAGAAAAACTCCATTAATCCATACATCCACAAACGAATTAACACTTAAAATAGAGAGTAGAGATGTTGCACCCTTCGAGAATGTAAATGCAATTCTTTGCAGTAATGAATTTGGAATATCAGAAACCTGGCTCTGATACCAATTGAAGGAACTCTTATACAAGAATACTTATGAGCGGAAGTGGATCTTTCCAATTCATTGTGACAGAATTTCCACATATACATTCAGACATACCAATACATATTAACAACACTAAATTATTGGCATGCTTAAAAAATGAATAAACAAGAGACCGAGAGAACATACCAGTTGAAGACTTTTTTCACTTGAAATCTCGCTAGAACACCAGGCAATCGTTCAACAACTCTCTCGTCGTTTACCACAAATGGCTTCGCACGAACACCAGGATATGGGGATGACACCACCACTCAGAGCTCTCAGTATTCTTGGAGTGAGAATCCAAAGAGTGGGCTTTATTCGTATTTGGTAGAAGTGCGGAGGAATGGCAATCGTGTACTAAAGATCAAGTAAGTGGGAGAAGTGAAAGACTATCGTATAGTTGAGTGCTTGATCGTTTAGGCAAGGTACACGATCGTGTAGTAAAAATTGGGTGATCGTCTATACGATCGTTTAGTTCAGCTCAAGTGCTAAGCGATCGTCTAGGAAATGGTAAACGATCGTTTAGGAAATGTATGCGTGGATGTGCGATCGTTTAGTAAACGATAAGCTCTATCGTATAGGCTCTCAAGTGCTATGAAATCGAATACAAACACACCTTGAGCAATTATGCGTATCTCCTGCAAATGAAAACCATTTTCATTTTATTTTTCTGTTACTAAAACTGAATTAAACTTCCCACCAATGCATGAATTCGGAGAAAATGCCGGACAATTATCTCCTAACAGTCCAATTAATAAATTAATAAATATAATCATATTATATTCATAACCTATAGTTTGATATCATATATCAACCATGGTGTTTTCTCTTCTACTTGATATAAATCATATTTATATCCAATTTCCTCTGAATTAATGTATCTCATACATTTAGTCAATCATATCATATATAATTAACCAGTTATATCATATACAAACGAACTCCCTCTTGTCAATTTGAACATTTCAAACTGACCCAAAAACTTATTCTTAACTTATATCCAAGCTACCAAGGGGACCTTATGAACCTATGACTCGAAGCTCCAATGGTATGTGAATAACTGACTAAACTCTTTAGCCACGAGATCCACCATCCGTTAACTGCCAGGCATTCCACTAAAGACCGGCAGCTAAACTCTACTTATCACAAATATATTTCTGTGTCCATCGGATATAACCAATCATGAGTATGATAAACCTTCACAGAAGCTCGTAAGTACAGTTGGACCAATTTACCGTTTTACCCCTGTAGTTACATCTCACTCCTTAAGTACCACTAATCCCTTTAATGAACAATACAACGTAGTCTAACTATGTGTGAACACCTATCGGGCCATGGAAAAGTGTGTGGCGTCACATCGTTCAAGCCCTGAGATCAGTCCTTGAGGAAGCTATCTATCTATTTATCCCTGCTTCGGGGAAGAAGTGAATTCCATCTTGTGTAGTTGAGTTCCTAGCTCCCAAATCAAACGAATCCCCAAATTGGTAGGTTTGAGTCGGCGGCCTAGCCACTCGTACCCATGCAAATCAAAGGACTGCCCTCAATAGCAGGAGTTTGCAACTCACTTAGGATTGAGGTCATATTACCTATGGTCATTCTAGTGAAGTGAAGTCCCTGTCATGAACGGTGTTATAAAACGAGACATTAACACTTCGTGGTCAAGTTTAATACAAACTCTTTGTATAGGACTCCCCCGCTCGCATGTTCCCTACACGAATGATCAGGATTAGACCATATGTGATAAGTCACAACACTTGTAACTATTCCACAAAGCGAGCCACATCCGTAGCGTTACCAGGATAAGGTTTTTATTATATATCTATATACTACAGACCATTTTGGTTATCACTTAAGACATGATCCATTTGTATGTCACCACATACATGCTTAAATTATATAAAGACAACCAGGGATTTTAGTTTATTGATTTGTGGTAAAGCAAATAAAACATCCAATATGAGCAAAATCAATAAGTGAAGTAAATATCATATATTATACATCACAAGCATTCGTACAAACTGTTTACAAACTATAGGACACGAGACTTTAAGGCATCATCCCGAACAAATACATCTTGCTCCTTAAGTCTCCATCGATCCTCTAATAAACAATTAATTTATGGTCAAACCAATAAATCGAATCCCTCTCAGCCACAAGAGGGTGGGGCCCTTTGTTCAAGACCAAGAGTCAGTACTTAAAGGAACAACCTATCTTCTGACCCTAGGATGAGTAGGAGTGAATTTCATCTTGCAGGACTATGTCCCCAACTCTTTATCCGATCTTACCCCTAAAACGGGAGGCTATTGAATGGTGATGTTGAACTACTCTCACCTATTCAGATTAAAAGATAATCCCGAATAAACAATAGTTCATAATTAGCTCAGAATAAAGATCGAGTTACCTTAGATCATCGAATTGAAATAGTCAATTTTAACAGTAAATGGTCGTTATAAAGAAAAGTGACTATCTCATGGTCCGATCTTATGCAAACATCTTTATGCCCTCACTCACATGTCTCCACATGAGTGACTTTGAGATCACATCGTTTGTATCAGATACAAAGCGGGTCGCATCCATAGTGTCCCCAGGATAAGGTACCCAACCTTATCCATATACTTGTAGACCGTTTTGACTATATACTACAACTTAATCATATTTTATGTCTCTACATAAAGTTTAAGCATTCATGTTATAGCAATGGGTTAGTTTATTAGATTTTAGGAATGAATGCAATTCAATTACATCTTTATTGAAAGAAATCTCAATAATAACTTTATTGTGAATATAATATGTTTAATGTTTATGAATTGTGAGTTTTAGAACATTCCCAACAAATTTCCACTTGGACTAGAACTCCAGTGGATTTTTAATATATACAATGTTGAGGATGAGAGAATAAATACATTAAACTAGGGCACCTATATACCCATGAGATACCACTTTAGTAAAATTATAATTGTTATTATTTTTAAAAGTATGTCATTAGATGCATGTATAGGTTTTAATTATTTCATTAATTCTTTATAAGTGTTATAAGTTTAATGAAATTAGAATTAAAATCTATAATAAAGAGTTGCATGCAAACATAGGTTAAAGTTAATTTTAAATTGTTCAAAATTAATTTCATTTAGACCCATGTTAATAATATTTCTAATACAATTAGAAATCGGTTTAATCTTTTAGTTTCTGTTTAATAGGATTAAATTGGATTAAATAAAAAATTAAATTTATAACATAATTCTCTATGAGGGTTCTGTCTAAGGTTGGGGTATTTAAGCTGACAAAACGGAAGGTGAATTAGACAATAATATTAAGCATGCAATAAATGATTAATTAGGTTTATTAAAGTGTTTAATAAACAAGAATCATATATTGTTAAATTACCTTATATAATAGTTATATATGGCCAATTTAACAAATCACTTAGATAAATTCATTAGCTTAATTTACCTCAATAATTCTTCCCTTTACGTACGTGAATTAGGCCCTTGCTCGGGGTCGCGCAAGATTCCCGGTTGAGGAAAAAAAACCTAAGCCTCGTATGTATTACCAATCGGAACTCTTTATTGCCCTGGCCCGGTTACCTTCGTCACCGTCGGTTCCCGCAACCATTTCTTTTTTTGATGTTTTTATTTCTGAAGGGCTTACGGGTCGTTCAAGTGGCTTGCATCTGTCAATTCCGATGCTTATTTAGCAAAACCTAAAGACACGAGCTCAACCATTTGAAAAGTAGGAGCAGCTGAGCATATGCTAGAATTAGAATCACGCGTAATGAAGCGCTTGTCTTACTTATCTAAAACATACAAAAACCCTCCCTCGCAAAAAGACTCAAGGTTAGGGCTCTTTCTTTTGATTGAGAACCAGGGTCCCCCCATAACAAAAAGTTTCTGGCCACTACACCGAGAGAAAGGAACTCCAGACACTAAAGACAAGCAGTCGCTTCCGCCTAAAGAAAAATGGTCAGATCAATCATAGAACAAGGAGGAGTTTCACAGGAGAGAGTGGTTGTCTTACGATGTCATGATGCGCCCATTCCTATGGCCATTCCTTCACTTTCTACCCAAGAGAGTCTCTTACTTATCTCACCTTAAGGCTTAGGCACTTGACCCTGATGGCTTTTTCACAGGCTCGCTCACTTGCTTACATCAACATCAAAAGCTCAAACAACGTCACTCACATCTTTGATCGGTTCGTTCGTGCGGAGCAAGTGAGCGAGCCTGTGAAAAAGCCATCAGGGTCAACGGACTGGAGGAATCGCAGCATGGGGATTTTCATCAATCCGCTCCATACAGACCCTACTTGAGGATGCACCGTTGGTGTGGAATAAGAAGTGCCATAAAGAGCTCAAGAGGACTCGGATTAGTTCAAACGCTCGGGACCAAGGGGCGTGCTAGAAGAAGAGTTTGACTTTCTACCTCTACGGGGGTACACATTATCCTTATACCTATTTTTCAGTCTTGCCTAGCCGGCAGGAAGACGGAATACGGAAAGGAGCCTCCCGAAAGTTGTCTCAAGAGAGTCCTTTACGGCCCTCTCATACATAGCCATCTCTTCCTCGACTTTTTTTTTTGAGAATGGCGGTATTCGTCTGTGCTTCCGAAGGAAAGAGACTTGCGATGTAGCTATCGACAACTTCTTCAGGTAGATCGTCGAGCCCTTATGCCGCCTAAGATGAAGTTGCAATCCGATTGAGAAGAAGGTATTCATAGATGGGACTTTCCGGTCATATGAAATAGCATATGATAAGCTTGGTCTTTCTTCCCGTACTGATACAGTATTGAAAGGCTCAGTATGGTATGAAGAAGGAACTCTGCTAACACTATTCCGAACCGGTGCCCTTTGTCAAACTCAAACTATCCATCGCCGTAGGATTCCTATGAAATCTTTGCTTCCATGATAGGACTCTCGTCGAATTGGAGTTTCTGTGAGTCTTCCTCGGGCTTCTTCGTTAACCAAAAAAGCGTCAAGCGTGACGAGAGGGCAAAGTTCCTTCTTCATACCATACTGAGCTGCCTAGCTCCAAGATTTTGAGTTAGATATCTCCTGCTCAGTTGTTCACGAGTGTTGCCAAAAGGTGTTGGTGTCCCTGCCCGAAAGCCTGAAACCTGAGCAAGAACCGCTTTCTAGTTGGATTCTTATGAGAGCTCCTCGGCTTCCGTTTCCGCTCCTGGCCTACAATTTACTTCCACAACTTCTCGCGATTCGATGCGGTTTTGTCTGAATCTTCATGGAAGAAGAAAAAGCGGTTCACCAGCCACTACATCTGTGGATCCCGTATGGCATCGCCACTCCCTTTGGCAGCATCCACTAATTCGGCCTGGCACTTTCCTCATTAAGAACCTAACAAGAAGGTGATAGCCCTGTAGATTCGTTCCCATGGAAGCCCGGGTAGGACGTGGATCGATCATGACGAAAATGGACTTCTCCGTAATGTAATAGAATAGTCACAGTCCCTTCTCGACCAGACGAAGGGGGGGGCAGCAGTGGGGAATCTTGGACAATGGGCGAAAGCCCGATCCAGCAATATCGCGTGAGTGAAGAAGGGCAATGCCGCTTGTAAAGCTCTTTCCGCTAAGTCAGTAAAGCCGGAAAAGCCTTGCTCTAAAGGAGCTTGGGGTGATACCCTTCTATTAAGGAGAGTTTTGTTTGGCAGTACAAGTTCCGGCCAGGATAATTGGGAAAGATCAAACCAATTTGAACCGCTCCTTAACGAAGTCATCTATGTGACCAATGCACGCTTCAAAGAAAAAGCAGGGAAGCGCGCAAGAGCTGTAGCTGCTGTCGAGGGGAGATGCGAGCACTTTTGCCGAAGCAGGAACGGTTGGCGCTGATCTTGTCGAGGCGAGAAAGGCATGCCTTTACTTTAGTTCTTAGAAAGAGAGAGCATTTTAAGGGATGTTAATAATGAAAGACAGAACATCTATTACTTGAGGAGCGCGCATACAGAGCAGAGCGAAAGGAGGGCTAGCACCTGTCTCTTATACACATCTAGATGTGTATAAGAGACAGGCCTATCTTCTCCTCGAGCCGCACTAGCCCGGCGATATCGATCTCGACCATTACTTTATGAAATTCTATTCTAACTTCTAGCCTTCCTATCTGAAAAAGAAGGTTCTTCAAGGCAGGAAAGACTGAAAGAGGAGAGTAGTCTCGGACGGTGGTAGAGCCAGCCCTGAAACATCGCGGTAATTGTGACCTCTCGGGAGAATCGATGACTGCATCAAAGATGCGCTCGGAAAGTCGGTGATAAGCAAGAAGAGAAGAATAAGCAAGAGGAAAAGAGAAGTCCCGAGAAGTACTTCACTTAGCCTTTCTATAGTTGTTCTTCTTTCCTCTGCCGGGGACTTCCACGGGGTGGAAATGGAAAGGATGCTGATGATGGGATTCCTGGCTTCCCGGACTCGTAACAGACGGCTAGGAACAAGAAGAGGGTCAGTAGTCTCCGCCGTTGCAGGTCCTTCTCCTTCCGCTGAGACGGCCCTTCGAAAGGTCAGATCTAGGCCTAGCTGCGCCTGGAAACATCTCTTTTCCATTTCTATTTACCCAGTCTTCTTTCTTGTCGGATTCTCTGGGGGATAAATAAAAAAAAGTATATACCCCAGACTCGCGATCACTCCGTTCACTACATTGAGTCTACTTTCTTTTCTGGTTTACTGCATCCGTAACGATTTCACTCGTTCGAGTTAATAGTAAATCAAGGCATTCGGGTCGAGCCTAAGAGCGTCTTGTAAACAAATTATTCAATCTGGAGATCCCAGCAAGGCTGCCAGATGGATTAAGTCAGATAACCTTATTTACACTTTGTTGGGATGTTGGACGGCGGTCGGGTCCACTTCGAGAATGGCTTGGGGTACCAGTGCCCAAAAAGAAAGCGGGTAGGCTCAAGATCAGTATACTTAAAAAAACGTGGATTTCCGATTGAAATGTTAGCTCCAGGTTTTGGGCGGCCCATCTGGTGGGGGCAGCTATCACTGCTGGAAGCCCCCAAATTCTGAGGAGTCGGTATCAATTTATGTCTAATTGTGAGGAAAAGGCGTAGGTTGGCCTGACTTTGGCTTGCTCTGGTCATTATGGCGATTGATGATCCCAGTGCAAACAATAAGTCTACGATGGTCTCGGGTATCCCGAACCGATGGACAATATATGTTTTGATCATTCCCGGTGAGAATGTTGTCGTCAACGTATAAAAGAAGGATGAGGCATTGGAAAGCTGTTTTTCACTCCGAACCTAACCTAACTACGGCTTAGTACCTCTAACTTCAACAGGAACTTCCGCATCTCTATTCGCGAAACGACTTTGACAGAGAGGGGAAACCCCTAAAAGGGAGATAAATGGCGATAAGAAAAAAAATTTGGAATGGGATGAGCTGTGCATGTACGGCATATGCCAAACGTGAATACCACCGGAAGCCACTGGCAGAACACCTGGTAAAGAGACCCAAGCTCACCGCTGCCAAGCAAGGGATGGCAATAACTCAAACTTCGATACCCAAATGAATTCACCCAAAGACTTAAGANAAGCTCACCGCTGCCAAGCAAGGGATGGCAATAACTCAAACTTCGATACCCAAATGAATTCACCCAAAGACTTAAGACCGAACTAATCTCATTCTTTTTTTCATTACTGCAACTCCGGCCCAAAGATGATTGATGTTTTCATTCGAGAAAGACACTCCTGGCTTACCTGAAGAACCACGAAAGGAGGAACATACTTCCGAATACTTTGAGTAGAGGGAAATGATGTCAAGCGGCTATGCCCACAGCTCTTTCAAAGGAAAGCAGTCTTCTCTGTGTTAGGTTAAGAGCAGGTGCGTGACAGGCCTTAAAACGCGTTCCCCCGGATGAAGATCAAATCTCCCCTCCTTTTTACTAAACCATGGGGAGCCCCGAGTAGTTTACCGGGCAAATTGAGTTGTCGTGACGGCAGCTGAGCGAGCGATAGCTAGAGATTATCTAAAGAAGATGAAGGCACTGAACCAAAGCTTGCGAAACCCTGTCTAGGATTCGAACCTAGTCCCTCGACCTTGTCCTGTTGACACACGAGACACGTCTTCACATACTCAGCAACGTCGTCTCGCATGCCCGGCCAGTTCTAAATAAAGAGTAAGTGATGTTTTCGTTAATTTAATAAAGTGGATCGATTTCCTGAAATTCTTCCCGAGTCAAAAAGCAGCAAGGATGGTGCATCGCCTATTTCTCGTTCTCGCTCGGGAGCCAAAACGAAAACGCCTGCTACCTACTGGCCTGCTGAAATTGATGTGAATGATCGTGTCTTCAAATCCTATTTATTTTCTCTCTGTCACTGGCAGCAAGGAGTCAACTGAATGACCAAAGCATCGAGTCTGTTTATAGTCGCGACTGTTGTCATAGTTAACAAGGTTGAAACTTCCAGGAAAAAACTCTTCCTTTTTGATATATAGTGGATGCTCCGGCGGTGTGGCTGATGAAAGATAGGCTATGAGATGCATTTGGAGCGGCTTACCAATTCGATTAAAGAAAATGAAAGGGCTACGAAATACCTTTCAGTATTACACAAAGGAGCTCACTCAGGAAGCATAACTCCCCCTCCTTTCCCCTATACTGAATCCTACCGCCATAGGGGGCCTGGCCTTGCCGCAAGATAGGCCATAGGAGCAAATGAGCGACCCTATCCGCCTTGTTTTGTTGTGATAGGGGGGGCAGAGTTGTTTGTTTTCAAGTCAAGCTCCGTATCCCTCTCGGGCAACCACCCCCCTATGTGCTGATCGCTAGCGCATCCAGGGCCCCGGCGCCCAGCTCCGCTGGAGAGGGCACATTTCACTACCCCCTCGAGCCTACGTCACTAGCCGCATTTCGGCATGACGTCTGCGGCGACAATTATCTGCCGCAAAGATAGGCCATACAGCGGATGCCAACATTACACGCCAGTCAACACTCTAAACTTCCCACCCGACAGGCTATTTGTTATCTGTATGTTGATCAAATGCGGGCGGCCAAACGGCAGTCACTGTTTATTACGATCATTTTCCAACACGCCTCAATCGGGGTCTCCGGGGTTATTCCCTCGTTCCTGGTGTCTCACAATTACCCAACCCACGCATTCCGCACTTTACACTCGTCGCAACCGGAGTCTGATTATGCGGTTCAGCGTCCATGCATCCAGCTAGGCGACCCCGGCCGCACCAGCGATTCCGTCCGCTCCAGCGGACTTGTTAGGATCGGGTCTCTAGCCCACCCTCAA